>NC_057813.1:652524701-652527749 GCF_018294505.1 Triticum aestivum
GGTTGTTTCTTTTCTTTTCCTTACCTTTCTGTTTTTCCTTTTTCTTATTTATTTCCTTTTTGTTTCTATTTTACTTTCATTTAAGTTTACTTTTTACTTAATATTAAAATGATCCCTAAATTAGTAATACCATGAAACCCACTGCCACAAAAGGCTTTATCCCAAAACAACTATGTTTAGTATTTTATTTATTTATAAAAGCATTTAAATATCGGTTTTGCTACTGTTTTATTCATTTTAGATTATTTAAACATTTTATAAAAGTGTGGTTTCTCCACCATAATTATCTATGCATTATTCGGCTCCACCCAAACATTTAGTTTTAAATATTTGAAAACTTTTATTGTTTGCCTCAATTTTGAATTTGAATTTGAATCGGTTTCAAACTAACGTGAGATTAATCAATAGTAATCGAGGTGACGTGGCATCATTTGCAGAGGTTACTGTAGCTTGATTACCCGGTCGTAACAATTCTCCTCCACTACAAGAAATCTCGTCCCGAGATTTAATAGGGGAGTAAGGGGGAAAGTTCTGGTTACGATATTCTAACGGATCTTCTCGAAGAAGTTAATCCCTTTCGTTGATGTCTTCAATTCTTTATTCCAATGCATCATGATGAAGTTGTCGTCCTTTCTTCGGGGAACTCCATCGTACTTACGAATAGGGAAGGGGCAGCTCTACAACGGTAGGATGTTATAAGGGAAAATCATCTGGGGGGGGGGGGTAACCCAAGAATGAACATATGAGTATCTCTCGAGTTGAACAAATGGAACACATCGAGAGCAAAGTAAGACGGTGCAATAAGAAGTTTCAAGTGGATAGGCAATCGTTCATTGCCTGAAAACGAGTGTGAAAGGGGTTCAGAGCAACAGGAATAAGTATTGTGTCTGATGCCAGGATTGATCACTAGGAAGGTGGCTCGCAAATTACATATGAAACGAAGCGCAAGGGATAACTTCAAAACAGGGATGTACAGGAGAGTCAGGTTTCGATCCTGTGGAACTGTGGGTTATGGGCCCACCATGTGGGTTAAAAGTATAAGGAGCGGTGACATCTTGCTCGGTCATGACAGCAAGGCATGTCAACGGGTAGCCTGTCAATTATGTCGGCAACAACGTCGGTACCAAGGGCGAGGGGCGATGAGAACTATTTTCCTGCTCATTGAAACGAGGCGGACCAGTAGGCAAAGTTCTCTTCCATCGACGGTCACCGAAATGTCATCAACAAAAGTAAGGGGGTCTTACTGACAGGGTTGTACACCAAGGTGTTCACATAAACAAACCAATGTGAAGGAAAGGTGATTATCAGGTTTAAACAGAACAATGGAAATGAAAATGTGTTTAAACACATATTTCAAGGATATATCCTTACCAAGGACAAGTAGAGAATGATATCCAGGACAGGATATAATGTAGAAAACTCCTTAGGTAGGGGAGGGAATTTCACGACATTACCCATACAACGGTGTTAGGATAAATAAGAAAGAAACATTTAGCATTGGGCTTCAAATGTTCTTGTTGAAAATCGTAGTACCACAAACATGCTTCAAGATAACATTGACATGGTTTTCAAGCAAAGGTCGGATTTTCGATACACAAAGGATCCATCAGGATGAACTTATTAAACAAGGCATTCCGTTTCCTCATGGCAATTGACTATCCTTGTTAAAAAGGAAACTATAACACTTGGTCCCCTGGTCAGGCGTGCTAGGCATGACATGACCTTACCGGGGCATATAGGGACCAATGTTATAACTCTTGAAAATATGTTCCAACCATCATATCTGATTGAGGTTTAGATCTAATTGGTGTCGGGATACCTCAGACTCGGGATGCCCGAGAAGAAGAGGTGCAACACAATCAACGAGATGACATTATATGATTCTTGGGAAATGAACTATGGAAGCGAGTTCCGAACAAGGGATCATCATTAAACTAAGAAGAGGATGAGGAGGTGGCTGATGGACTCAGCGACAACTCATCGAGATTCCCAAAACATGGATTTCCACAATTATGTGAACAAGGAGATAACATTAGCTAGATCAAATGACTTAATGATGTATGCTCAAGGAAAACATACACAGTTAAACATTGGTTGAAATGTGCACCCGAAATATGGGTTGGGTTGCACGACCATTGTCAGGATGATGATTCAATAATCAATAGTCTAAGAATGAAATGTCGACCATTAACTTCAAAGCAATAGGGTTGCTAGAAGGAAAGCATCCAAACGACACCGTCCACTTGTTGGATTCAACACAGGGACAAAGAAAAATGGTGATGGTGAGAAGTATCACAATACCAAGAATTCTCAGGAGGTGGTGAAATTCTCACGACATTCTTGACATAAAGGATGGTAATACTCCAAGGTAAAGAAGAGCAATTGCTGGATAGCAAGGAACTCAAGGTATAACACAAAACTCAAACAAGTTTGTGTTGGAGGGAAGGCAGTAGAGTGGTCGATGATAACACTAATCATCGAGGGCAAGGATGGTCTTTCTCAACATAAATTCAATTGATATTCTGGAAGAGCTCGTAAGGTTGATGATGATCACGACACAATTGTTGAGAGATTTCATGAAGAAGTAACCACTCAGCAACGACATCAAGTCAAGGGAATGATGAAGCAAGAGGTTATTGGAACCACAGTTACGACACAAACTCGAACTCAAGCTTGTTGTTTAAGATGAAAGGGTATGACGAGGAAAATCGACGTAAGCTTAGCTATCGTCGCAAATTGGTGCTCCGAGAATAAGGACTAGGTAGCACAGTTAGAATCATCATGACAATGAGATAGCCAAACAGGCTAGGAATGGGTACAAACTGGTAAGCAAAGAAGATTACTAAGAGTTGTTTAATCGCGAGGCGGACTCGATTCAGTTATCGATGTCCGTGAGTGTTTAATAACTCCGAGCCCGTGAAAAACTGTAATCAGTGAGAATGTAGTACTTGATGAAGAACTCATAAGAAGTTATGCAATTCCAAGATAATCTCGAGATACCAGGAGGGTAATACTCGACGACGAATCAAAGTAGAGGTTGGACTGGGG
>NC_057813.1:652527759-652662216 GCF_018294505.1 Triticum aestivum
TGGTTACGATATTCTAACGGATCTTCTCGAAGAAGTTAATCCCTTTCGTTGATGTCTTCAATTCTTTATTCCAATGCATCATGATGAAGTTGTCGTCCTTTCTTCGGGGAACTCCATCGTACTTACGAATAGGGAAGGGGCAGCTCTACAACGGTAGGATGTTATAAGGGAAAATCATCTGGGGGGGGGGGTAACCCAAGAATGAACATATGAGTATCTCTCGAGTTGAACAAATGGAACACATCGAGAGCAAAGTAAGACGGTGCAATAAGAAGTTTCAAGTGGATAGGCAATCGTTCATTGCCTGAAAACGAGTGTGAAAGGGGTTCAGAGCAACAGGAATAAGTATTGTGTCTGATGCCAGGATTGATCACTAGGAAGGTGGCTCGCAAATTACATATGAAACGAAGCGCAAGGGATAACTTCAAAACAGGGATGTACAGGAGAGTCAGGTTTCGATCCTGTGGAACTGTGGGTTATGGGCCCACCATGTGGGTTAAAAGTATAAGGAGCGGTGACATCTTGCTCGGTCATGACAGCAAGGCATGTCAACGGGTAGCCTGTCAATTATGTCGGCAACAACGTCGGTACCAAGGGCGAGGGGCGATGAGAACTATTTTCCTGCTCATTGAAACGAGGCGGACCAGTAGGCAAAGTTCTCTTCCATCGACGGTCACCGAAATGTCATCAACAAAAGTAAGGGGGTCTTACTGACAGGGTTGTACACCAAGGTGTTCACATAAACAAACCAATGTGAAGGAAAGGTGATTATCAGGTTTAAACAGAACAATGGAAATGAAAATGTGTTTAAACACATATTTCAAGGATATATCCTTACCAAGGACAAGTAGAGAATGATATCCAGGACAGGATATAATGTAGAAAACTCCTTAGGTAGGGGAGGGAATTTCACGACATTACCCATACAACGGTGTTAGGATAAATAAGAAAGAAACATTTAGCATTGGGCTTCAAATGTTCTTGTTGAAAATCGTAGTACCACAAACATGCTTCAAGATAACATTGACATGGTTTTCAAGCAAAGGTCGGATTTTCGATACACAAAGGATCCATCAGGATGAACTTATTAAACAAGGCATTCCGTTTCCTCATGGCAATTGACTATCCTTGTTAAAAAGGAAACTATAACACTTGGTCCCCTGGTCAGGCGTGCTAGGCATGACATGACCTTACCGGGGCATATAGGGACCAATGTTATAACTCTTGAAAATATGTTCCAACCATCATATCTGATTGAGGTTTAGATCTAATTGGTGTCGGGATACCTCAGACTCGGGATGCCCGAGAAGAAGAGGTGCAACACAATCAACGAGATGACATTATATGATTCTTGGGAAATGAACTATGGAAGCGAGTTCCGAACAAGGGATCATCATTAAACTAAGAAGAGGATGAGGAGGTGGCTGATGGACTCAGCGACAACTCATCGAGATTCCCAAAACATGGATTTCCACAATTATGTGAACAAGGAGATAACATTAGCTAGATCAAATGACTTAATGATGTATGCTCAAGGAAAACATACACAGTTAAACATTGGTTGAAATGTGCACCCGAAATATGGGTTGGGTTGCACGACCATTGTCAGGATGATGATTCAATAATCAATAGTCTAAGAATGAAATGTCGACCATTAACTTCAAAGCAATAGGGTTGCTAGAAGGAAAGCATCCAAACGACACCGTCCACTTGTTGGATTCAACACAGGGACAAAGAAAAATGGTGATGGTGAGAAGTATCACAATACCAAGAATTCTCAGGAGGTGGTGAAATTCTCACGACATTCTTGACATAAAGGATGGTAATACTCCAAGGTAAAGAAGAGCAATTGCTGGATAGCAAGGAACTCAAGGTATAACACAAAACTCAAACAAGTTTGTGTTGGAGGGAAGGCAGTAGAGTGGTCGATGATAACACTAATCATCGAGGGCAAGGATGGTCTTTCTCAACATAAATTCAATTGATATTCTGGAAGAGCTCGTAAGGTTGATGATGATCACGACACAATTGTTGAGAGATTTCATGAAGAAGTAACCACTCAGCAACGACATCAAGTCAAGGGAATGATGAAGCAAGAGGTTATTGGAACCACAGTTACGACACAAACTCGAACTCAAGCTTGTTGTTTAAGATGAAAGGGTATGACGAGGAAAATCGACGTAAGCTTAGCTATCGTCGCAAATTGGTGCTCCGAGAATAAGGACTAGGTAGCACAGTTAGAATCATCATGACAATGAGATAGCCAAACAGGCTAGGAATGGGTACAAACTGGTAAGCAAAGAAGATTACTAAGAGTTGTTTAATCGCGAGGCGGACTCGATTCAGTTATCGATGTCCGTGAGTGTTTAATAACTCCGAGCCCGTGAAAAACTGTAATCAGTGAGAATGTAGTACTTGATGAAGAACTCATAAGAAGTTATGCAATTCCAAGATAATCTCGAGATACCAGGAGGGTAATACTCGACGACGAATCAAAGTAGAGGTTGGACTGGGGGATTGCTCTGCAAAAGAAAAGTGCTTAAACTTGCACGAGAAATGGTATTTAAAGGAGAACATGGTCGAAACCACGATTGCAAAAAGGCCAGATCCCAGATATAAGATGAACTTATACCAAGGGAATAATTAATTTTAAAAGAAGCTTCAATGAGAAGATGTACATCGTGTCCATGGGCATGAACACAAAGTTCAAGGTCGACTCCCACTTCTCCAATGCACAACCTTTCATTCACTTCTCGCGTTCAATGAAGTCGTAGTGTTGAAATTTTATCTGGCAAAATACCAGAAGAGTACGACTCGTGAAAACTTTCGAGTTCACACATATTAAGGAAGGCATAGGTTCAACCCATAGGGGCTTCTTAGAAACATATACCACAAGTTTCAAGAGTATATATCACAAGCTCGAAAGTAGAGCAAGGTTGAGAAAGTAGATGATACAATTACCAAAGGCATTATGTATCCAAGGGAAGGCTCATGAGGTTATTGAATATGAAGGACAATGTCGGATAAAATCCATTAAAGGATTTGTCGGTCCATAACAGAGCTGATGTGAGCATCAGCACACAATCAGAGGAATTAACAATGCAAGGGCATTGGATTATAGAAACAACTGACTAATCCAGAGCTCAAATGCAGAGGAATTATGATTTCCAAATTAAGGGAACATAAGCAATGTTCTGATTAGGGGTGGATAAGTTGAATAGCCTTAGGGGTACTATCGACGGCATTTGGATTGGTTGAGAACCAGCTCATGTTCGAAATGACGTCTGAGCCAGAAGTATAAATTCTAGGATCTGATTGAGGATCGTGAGCATTCGCAACTTATTGAATCAATGGACTCAAAAATGATGGTGACAAAGGATGCCAATAAGATTACTTATGGGATTAACCATAATGCAGCAAGCAAGAATTCCAAGGGCAATAAGCTGCTGAGGATTGTCGGAAGATTGAATAGTATTTCGAAGACCTTTCTGAAATACATGAATCAGCTGGGGATGAGCGGATACTCGATAAGTGTGGGGAAATTATCCATAGGGGTATTCATGGGGCAAGAACTACAAGGCGGTAAGCTCAAAGGATTCTCAGAATAACGAAGACCAGTTCGAGGCATCTTGTATTAACAAGATCAATGGGGTTGAACGTAAGACTGGCAAATGTATGCGGTTATCCCTAAGGATATAACAGTGGTAGGGAATGCAAAAGCAATGACGCAAGGTCTTGACAGAACACTATAAAGTATCTTCGAAATCTTCTGATGCAACAGGCGATCATCTGTAATAAGGGGCTCTCCGGGTGGAAGTGATCACGAGATCCTAATGTCAGAGTTAGCAAAATTCGTTTAACCCGAGTAGAAGAGAGTTCAGAGTCCCGCAGTAAAGATCGAGGAGTAAACGATCCTAATACCACCCAATGGCAACGTGGGCCCATGGGCCGCACAGCCATGTTAGTAAAACTATTTTCATCAACTAGACTCAACTTCGGCCAAGGAGTGTGGAAGGGGGATTCCTACAGGCAGTCGGCTCTGATACCAACTTGTGACGCCCCCGATTCAATCGTACACTAATCATGCACGCAAATGTGTATGATCAAGATCAGTGACTCACGGGAAGATATCACAACACAACTCTAAAACATAAATAAGTCATACAAGCATCATAATACAAGCCAAGGGCCTCGAGGGCTCGAATACAAGTGCTCGATCATAGACGAGTCAGCGGAAGCAACAATATCTGAGTACAGACATAAGTTAAACAAGTTTGCCTTAAGAAGGCTAGCACAAACTGGGATACAGATCGAAAGAGGCGCAGGCCTCCTGCCTGGGATCCTCCTAAACTACTCCTGGTCGTCGGCAGCGGGCTGCACGTAGTAGTAGGCACCTCCAGAGTAGTAGTTGTCGTCATCGACGGTGGCGTCTGGCTCCTGGACTCCAGCATCTGGTTGCGACAACCAGAAAGAAATGAAAGGGGAAAAGGGGGGGAGAAAGCAACCGTGAGTACTCATCCAAAGTACTCGCAAGCAAGGAGCTACACTACATATGCATGGGTATATGTGTAAAGGGCCATATCGGTGGACTGAACTGCAGAATGCCAGAATAAGAGGGGGATAGCTAATCCTGTCGAAGACTACGCTTCTGGCAGCCTCCGTCTTGCAGCATGTAGAAGAGAGTAGACTGAAGTCCTCCAAGTATCATCTTCAAGTAGCATAGCATAGCATAATCCTACCCGGCGATCCTCCCCTCGTCGCCCTGTGGAAAAGCGATCACCGGGTTGTCTGTGGAACTTGGAAGGGTGTGTTTTATTAAGTATCCGGTTCTAGTTATCATAAGGTCAAGGTACAACTCCAAGTCGTCCTGTTACCGAAGATCACGGCTATTCGAATAGATTAACTTCCCTGCAGGGGTGCACCACATAACCCAACACGCTTGATCCCATTTGGCCGGACACACTTTCCTGGGTCATGCCCGGCCTCAGAAGATCAACACGTCGCAGCCCCACCTAGGCACAACAGAGAGGTCAGCACGCCGGTCTAATCCTATGCGCGCAGGGGTCTGGGCCCATCGCCCATTGCACACCTGCACGTTGCGTACGCGGCCGGTGAGCAGACCTAGCAACCTCTATTACAAAGGAAGTTGCATTAACGCAGTCCAACCCGGCGCGCGCCGCTCAGTCGCTGACGTCAAAAAGGCTTCGGCTGATACCACGACGCCGGGATACCCATAACTACTCCCGCGTAGATGGTTAGTGCGTATAGACCAAATGGCCAGACTCAGATCAAATACCAAGATCTCGTTAAGCGTGTTAAGTATCCGCGAACGCCGAACAGGGCCAGGCCCACCTGTCTCCTAGGTGGTCTCAACCTGCCCTGTCGCTCCGCCACAAAGTAACAGTCGGGGGCCGTCGGGAACCCAGGCCCACCTCTACCGGGATGGAGCCACCTGTCCTTTCAGCCCCCTCATCAGAATCACTTGCGGGTACTCATCGAGCTGACCTGACTTTAGTCACCATCTGTATAGTATGTATGTATGTATAGTATATACCCGCGATCACCTCCCGAGTGATCACGGCCCAATAGTATAGCAAGGCAGACTGACAAGAATGTAGGGCCAATGATGATAAACTAGCATCCTATACTAAGTATTTAGGATTGCAGGTAAGGTATCAACAGATGTAGCAACAATGTCAGGCTATGCATCAGAATAGGATTAACGGAAAGTAGTAACATGCTACACTACTCTAATGCAAGCAGTATAGAGGATAATAGGCGATATCTGGTGATCAAGGGGGGGAGGGCTTGCCTGGTTGCTCAGACAAGAAGGAGGGGTCGTCGATGTAGTCGGTCACAGGGGGTATCGACATCGGTCTCAGGGTCTACCGGAAAGAAGTAACGGATGGGGAACACAATAAATAACAGAGCAATCAAATGTAACAAAAAGCAAGAAGCGGCAATACATTGTGATAGAGGTGACCTAACGTAGGGATAGGTGACACCGGCGAAGGGGGGAAACATCCGGGAAAGTATTCCCGGTGTTTCGCGTTTTCGGACAGATTAACCGGAGGGGGAAAGTTGCGTGTTTGCTATGCTAGGGATGTGTGGTGGATGAACGGGCTGCGTATCCGGATTCGTCTCGTCGCTCCGAGCAACTTTCATGTATAAATTATTTTAATCCGAGTTACGGTTTATTTTATATTAAAATTTAAAGATTTAAAATGATTTTCTAATTTCATGATTTAATTTAATTCGAAATTAAATTTGTATTTAAATGCTATGGGTACACAAGAAGTGTACTCAGATTGTGTCTAAGGGGCTGACAGGTGGGGCCCTGGTCAAATGTCCAGTCGGCGTTTGACTGGACCATTGACTGGTCAAAGGGGACCCATGGGACCCGAATGTCATTGACTGGGTTATCCCAGTCAGCGGTTTGACTAGTCAATGGACCCATGTGTCATTGATACATGTTTTACTAAATAACACTTTATTAACTAATCTGGTTGATTAGGTTATTAAGCAGGTTAATTAAGTTAACTAATTAACTTACTAGATAATTAATTAATTAATTAATTAATTTAACAATATTTATTTATTTAATTTCTTTTTATGTTTTATTTTTGGGCGTGGAACCCATCTGTCATAGGCACAGGGGCCTAACGGGGCAGGTTAACGGGCGCGGGCGAGGCTACCCGTTTGGGCGCCCGCCCCGACTGGTGGAGGCGCCGGGGCGTCATAGCCGGCGGCGAGGTGCGTCGGGCAGCAGGGGGCGAGCGTCGGCTGTGGTGCGACGCGCATGCAAGGGAGCGGCCAAGGCAGTAGGCAGGTGAGCAGCGACACGGTGCGGCAACGACAGAGGCGCGCCTCGGGCGGACGTGCGTGCGCGAGGGCACGGCGAGGTCATGCCCGGAGCGGGGCACCGGGCGCGGCAACGGGAGGACGCGGACGGCGGTTACAACAACGAGATTGAGGGAGGAGGTGGGGGTCGTTGGAGAGGCTCACAGCAGAGCTCGTGGAGGGCTCGGTGAAGCCGGGGGAGGTCGAGGCCGTCCGGCAAGGTGGGGATGAGGACGACAGTTCCAGGCGGCGGTTGGCGTCAATGCGACGAGCACGACGTCCTGCAAAGCTCGGGGAGGAGGACGAGGATGCGAGGTCCGGCAAGGAGACGGTCGATCCGAGCGGCGACGGCGGGCCCTTCGGCTGTGGTGGTGGCGCACGGCGATGACGAGCGGGTGCGGTCCAGTGGGTGGCTCTGGCGACGGCGGTCCGTCGAGGCGCGGCGTCGGGCGGGCAGCAAGGGGCGTCGTTGCCGCCCGATCTAGATCGGGGGAGAGGGAGGAGCGGGGTCGTGGGATCGGGCGACATTGGGGGCGTGCGCCAGGGGCGATGGGGACGAGGCAAAGTTGCCTCGATCCCGATCCAGACGGGTGAGAGAAGGGGATCGTGGGGAGGAGTGGAGAGTGGGATCGGGCTAGGGTTTCATCGGGGTTGGTTATAGGCCAGGGGGATGGCTGGGCCGGCCGGTTGGCCAAGTGGGTTGGGTGGTCCAGTGGGGGGGTTGTTTCTTTTCTTTTCCTTACCTTTCTGTTTTTCCTTTTTCTTATTTATTTCCTTTTTGTTTTTATTTTACTTTCATTTAAGTTTACTTTTTACTTAATATTAAAATGATCCCTAAATTAGTAATACCATGAAACCCACTGCCACAAAAGGCTTTATCCCAAAACAACTATGTTTAGTATTTTATTTATTTATAAAAGCATTTAAATATCAGTTTTGCTACTGTTTTATTCATTTTAGATTATTTAAACATTTTATAAAAACATTTAAATATCAGTTTTGCTTGTCTATGCTTTAACATGTGAATTGCTTGTTACTTGATTATGAAAAGTTTTATGAGATGAACTACTGTTATCACATATATTGATGCTAGTAAAGGTGATTGAAATTATCATTGATCAAACTGGTGCACCTCTAGCATTCACACTTCATAAATTCTTTCATCATCATTTACCTACTCGAGGACGAGTAGGAATTAAGCTTGGGGATGCTGATACGTCTCCAACATATCTATAATTTATGAAGCATTCATGCTATTTTATTATCTGTTTTGAATGATTATGGGCTTTATTATACACTTTTATATTACTTTTGGGACTAACCTATTAACTGAAGGCCCAGCCCATATTGTTGTTTTATTGCCTGTTTCAGTATTTCGAAGAAAAGGAATATCAAACGGAGTCCAAATGGAATGAAACCTTCGGATAAGTTATTTTTTGAGCAGAACCAATCCCAAGAACTCGGAGTGCAAGTCAGAAGATCCTCGAGGAGGCCACGAGATAGGGGGGCACGCCCTACCCTCTCGTGGGCCCCTCGAGGATCCCCCGACCAACTTCTTTCGCCTATATAAGCCTACATACCCTAAAAACATCAAATATCAAGATAGATCGGGAGTTCTACCGCAGCAAGCCTCTATAGCCACCAAAAACCTCTCGGGAGCCCTTACCGGCACCCTGCCGGAGGGGGGATCCTTCACCGGTGGCCATCTTCATCATCCCGGTGCTATCCATGACGAGGAGGGAGTAGTTCACCCTTGAGGCTGAGGGTATGTACCAGTAGCTATGTGTTTGATCTCTCTCTCTCGTGTTCTCTCTCGTGTTCCCTCTATGGCACGATCTTGATGTATCCCGAGCTTTGCTATTGTAGTAGGATCTTATGATGTTTCTCCCCCTCTACTCTCTTGTGATGAATTGAGTTTTCCCTTTGAAGTTATCTTATCGGATTGAGTCTTTTATGAGAACACTTGATGTATGTCTTGCCGTGCTTATCTGTGGTGACAATGGGATATCATGTGCCACTTGATGTATGTTTTGGTGACCAACTTGCGGGTTCCGCCCATGTATGCATAGGGGTTGGCACTCGTTCTTGACTCTCCGGTAGAAACTTTGGGGCACTCTTTGAAGTACCTTATGTTGGTTGAATAGATGAATCTAAGATTGTGTGATGCATATCATATAATCATGCCCACGGATACTTGAGGTGACAATGGAGTATCTAGGTGACATTAGGGTTTTGGTTGATTTGTGTCTTAAGGTGTTATTCTAGTACGAACTCTTGAATAGATTGATCCGAAAGAATAACTTTGAGGTGGTTTCGTACCCTACCATAATCTCTTTGTTTGTTCTCCGCTATTAGTTTCTTTGGAGTGACTCTTTGTTGCAGGTTGAGGGATGGTTATATGATCTATCTATGTTATTATTGTTGAGAGAACTTGCACTAGTGAAAGTAGGAACCCTAGGCCTTGTTTCCTAGCATTGCAATACCGTTTACGCTCAATTTTACCACTTGTTACCTTGCTGTTTTTATAATTCCAGATTATAAAAACCTTTATCTACCATCCATATTGCACTTGTATCACCATCTCTTCGCCGAACTAGTGCACCTATACAAATTACCATTGTATTGGGTGTGTTGGGGACACAAGATACTCGTTGTTATTTGGTTGCAGGGTTGTTTTAGAGAGACCATCGTCATCCTACGCCTCCTACGGATTGATAAACCTTAGGTCATCCACTTGAGGGAAATTTTCTACTGTCCTACAAACCTGTGCACTTGCAGGCCCAACAACATCTACAAGAAGAAGGTTGTGTAATAGACATCAGTGGTATATCTAGTACAGAGTTGCTCCTGGAGCTGTATCTGAAAGCGGTGCCACAGGTATCTGGTTTCATATATGCATGTATATATATGGCATGCTCTAGTGGCCGGCCATGCTCAAGGCTCGTGGTCGTGAGTGTATGTGTGCTCATGCGTGTGAGAGCATGTGTGTGCTCATACGTGTGAGTATGAGGAGTGGATGGATGGGTGCTTGCTATATATAGTGTGGCTAGCTTAGCATGGGTGGTGGTGACGTTGGTTGTAAGCTATCTTGGGTAGCTTACAAACCAAGCCATATAGTGGTATGGGAACAAGGGGGCATGGTGGGAGTGTCATACTTGTCCCTGGGTCACTTCATAAATGGTGCATAGGGACAAGTGACATTGTACATGATGGTGTCGTGGTACAGCTATCTCGTCCGTGGTATGGTTGTCTCGTCGGGGTCTTGTCGATGCAGCCGGCTGGTTGGCGTAGTCGGTAGCCGGCTGGCTGGATCAGCCGGATGGGTGGAGCAGTCGGACGGGAAGCCGGCAGGAGCGGCCGGCTCCCGGACTAAGAGGCTTTGCTAGCCCCGATGTCTTCAAATATTGTCTTGCCATCTTCGGGGTACCCGTGGTCAATTACCCCAACTGTAGCCTCCAAGCCTCTGGGCAACTTGGCAAAGTTGGGCGGAGCTTTTTTGGTGGGTGTTGATGTAGAAAATGTCGATGACGGCCGGCTGCAGGCCGCAGTCGGCGTGGCTTGCTTCCGGCAGGGGCGCGCCAGCGCACCCGCTGGGTGTAGCCTCTGAGACTCCGGGCAACTTGGAAAAGTTGGGCGGAGGCTTTTCGCGGTTGTTGCTGCAGATGATGGCGTCGAGGGTGCCCGGCGTGGACACGAAGTCTGCCGGCTGGTGTTGTCGGGCGCGGACGTGTGGTCCACCGGCTGAAGATGTCGGGCGCAGACGCAGGGGTCCGCCGACTGATGGTGTTGCTGATAGCCGGTTGCGGGCTGTAGCCGGCTAGGCTTGCTTCCAGTGGGGGCGCGCCAGCTCACCCACTGGATGTAGCCTCCGAGCCTCCGAGCGAGGAGGCGGGTTTCCCATGGAAATGATCATGCAAAAGACAAAGTTAGTCCGCGCAGATATATCAAATGTTTTCTTTTAGCATTGCAAGTTTTATGTGGAGGGTGCCGACTCGGTTTCGTCCGAGCCCCCTTCAACATTTTCATCTTCCCTCCACTCTTTGGCTTGTGCTCTCGCTTGCCGGACAGACACTCTGCGGTCTGTGGCTGAGAGTGGGCCGCAGAGTGGAGTGTACAATACTCAGACTCTAGGAGCGAATTTAACCGAGTAGATACTCATAAAGCAAACGGCCGGGTCACTCGAACCGTTTTTCTTCCTGGACATTTTTTGTGTGGGTGGCCTTCAGCGTTCACCCTTGCTAGCCGGACAGCCGCTCTGTGGTCCGTGGCTGAGAGTGAGCCTTCGGTACTGTGCATGCTACTAAGCCATCTGCGGGAACAAACATCTCAAGCCAAGCGGCTAGCCTTTGGGCCAACTCTGGCTGACTCCGGGGCGAACAGTAGTGCAACTGTAATAAAAGCGGAGGTGGTCCCCGAGCGTCGCTCAGGGTTATCCATGTTTGTGTGGTGCAAACATAAGTGGGTGAGGATCTCACATTCCTTTTGGCGCAGTCGAGGCAGAGTTTGCTGAAGACAGCCGGCGCGGCTCGGCGCTCGCGGAGCGTGCCGGCGCACCCGATGGGTGCAGCCTTCGAGCCTCCGGGTGCTTGAAGGGGGTCCCGACCGGTCGGGTCCGATCGAACGGGCGTCGAGGCGGCCGGGCTGGCCCGCCTGCCGGCCAGGCAGCGACGCGAGCAGTCGACCAGAGCAGTTGACGGGACTGTTGCCCGTGCGGTCGGCTATGCTAGCGGTTGTGCGCGTATGTGCATGTGCAGCCGGCCATGCATGCATACCGCATGTATATGATATTTCTCTCTTTTATTTTTGCAGCTGGCTGGATACCCGGTGTCGGTGTCAAAACCGGCGGATCTCGAGTAGGGGGTCCCGAACTGTGCGTCTAGGCGGATGGTAACAAGAGACAAGGGACACGATGTTTTTACCCAGGTTCAGGCCCTCTCGGTGGAGGTGAAACCCTACTCCTGCTTGATTAATATTGATGATATGGGTAGTACAAGAGTTGATCTACCACGAGATCAGAGAGGCTAAACCCTAGAAGCTAGCCTATGGTATGATTGTTGTTCGTCCTACGGACTAAAACTCTCCGGTTTATATAGACACCTGAGAGGGCTAGGGTTACACAGAGTCGGTTACAATAGGAGGAGATCTTCATATCGTATCGCCAAGCTTGCCTTCCACGCCAAGGAAAATCCCATCCGGACACGGGACGAAGTCTTCAATCTTGTATCTTCATAGTCCGGGAGTCCGGCCAAAGGTCGTAGTCCGGCCATCCGGACACCCCCTAACCCAGGACTCCCTCAGTAGCCCCCGAACCAGGCTTCAATGACGATAAGTCCGGCGCGCAAGTTTGTCTTCGACATTGCAAGGCGGGTTATCCTCCAAATTCCATGTACCTGTCGAATAGTGTCCGGCTTTTAGTGCGTGCTGCTCTCCTCGGCTTCTGTGCCCAATAATGACCATCTTCCACGTGTCAAACAAATGTGAAAAGCCAGGTTTTTTTTTCATTTACCCCCCCCCCAGTCGCGTTAATGCGCCGCCCATAAAAGAGATGGGGATTTAGATCCAATTCACACCACCTTCCCTTCACGAGTATCCATCAGAGCGCTTTCGACAGAGATCCATTCCACCATGGCCTGTCGGAGAAGCTCCTCCTCTCGCCTCTCCAGCCCTCGGCCTGGAGATTGGGAGCGGTGTTCCGTCCCGCATAGCAAGCTAGTAGTGCTTCAGTCCAAGGGGCTCCTCCCCCAGCATATATGGTCCCAGTTCGAGCCGGGATTGCCACCTATAGCGGCGGAGAGCAGGCGGAGAGCGTCTCCAATCCCTCTCAAGGAGAGCGGGTATGCCTAGTCCCTTATTTAATAAGAGGACTCAGATTTCCAATTCATCTGTTTCTCCGAGGGCTGCTGGAGTTCTACGGCCTCCAGCTACACAACCTCACGCCTGCCTCCATTCTGCATGTTGCGGGCTTCGTGGCCCTCTACGAGCTGTTTTTGGGCATCGAGGCCCATTTCGCGCTGTGGAAGAGGTTGTTCTGCCTTGTGCCCCGCTCTCAGGAGGGGTCAATTTATCAAGTGGGCGGAGCCGAACTATGGCGCATCGCCGGGACCGGATATCTATCCGGTACCCCAAAGAAGGCGTCCAAGGACTGGCCTTTGGAATGGTTTTATATGGATGACATCCCCCTGCCGGACCCTGTACGGATCGGCCTTCCTGAGTTTAATAACGCTCCATTGAAGAAACGCCTGAGTTGGCGCCCACGAAACCCTCAGAGGGAAAATGATAGGGACGTCATTTACCTGATGAGCCGGATAAGATTGTTGGCTCATTCCGGATTGACCATGATCGAGATCATGGCCACATGCATTACGCGGGGGTGCAGCTGCTTCAGTACAGAGGCCACCCCATGTGGGATTTCAATGGGGAGGACGACGCCACCCGGTGCGGTCGCAAGGGGCCGGATTCGGCTGCCACTCTAGCGAAGATCTTATCCGCTTTGTACAAGGGAGAAGAAGAGGAATTCCTCCGTGTCAACCCACGGGGCGGATTCTCTATGTATAGTCCTCCAAGCTGGGTGAGCGAATATTTTCACTTATCTACCCGCTTTTGAAATTACCATAATTGAGTACTTAGTCTGGTGATGTTAACGCAGGAGCTGCGCCAGACTGTGAAGGAGATAAACAGCCCTCCTCCGCAACACGAGGACCCCAAACGGTCCCTCGATCCGGAATCCCAAGAGGACCCAGACTTATGTGTGGAGTTAATTGATGGGGTGTTTCATCAATTGAGTAAGGACAACACCTTAGTGGCCATTATGGCCGACTATCCCGGACTACTTCCAGCCTCAAAGGTAACCGAGATCGAAGTCCCAGTACTTTCAAGGAGATCCATCCATGCCTTATTTTGAATGTTGTAAACTAATAGTGTTTCGTTTCGCAGGGGAAATCCTCGAGGCGGAAGGCCAAGCCTGCGGTAGGCAGCCAACAAGGGCCGCTGAAGCCAGGCGGGCCAAAAAGAAGTGCGGACCAGATCGAGATTCCGGCGCAACGGTACGGCGTGCGAATTTAACGCCTAGGGTTTATGCCCTCAAGTCATACTAACGCTCATGCTCTTCTTAGGAAGAAAAGAGTCCACCGGACTATATCCACCGGCCAGGCTTCAAGGCCGGGTCCGGAAGCGGAGGCGGACATGGAGCGCGCCTCGGGCGTTCCTCCGATAGAGGACGCAGATGGGCTATCTGCCACCAATTCGAAGATGGAGAGTGCCATGAACCACAGGCGTCGCCGGACTGTTCTTCGTGACGCATGTTTTTCCCCAGAGGCGTTGGACGCCTTTAATACGGGAGATGCGTACCTCCGTGCCGCCCAAAATGGTCTAGCCAGAGCCACAGAGCAGTATGTAAAAGACATACGGGTGAGTAAAATTGAAGGTTATATATGTCAGTAGCCCCCGAGACTTGAAACAGTTAAAATAACTGTTTTAAGGATCATATGTGATGCAGGGTCTTACAAAGAAGAACACGCAACTGTCCCAGGAGTTGGAAGAGTGCAAGGCCCAACTCGAGGCCGCACTGGCCGCTTCAGATAATGCCAAGGGGACCCCCTCAGGCAATATATGCTTCGAAAGACAATTCCGTTGTGAAGTGCGGCATGTGTGCAACTCTGACGATAATAGTGCAGATGGGGCCGGAGTAGATCCGGACAAGCAACAACTCCTACGCCAACTAAAGGCTGGCGAGAGCGTGCTGACGAGGGTGAGGCAAGAGAAGAACAAACTTCAAGACGCCAATACCCAGCTGGGCGAGGAACTGAAGGATGTTCGCATTCAGCTGTCTGCTTCCGTAAAGGAGAATCTGCGACTTCAACGCGGCATTTTTAGTAAGTGCTTGAATGAATCTTCGAAAAAAGAATTCGGCGAGGAAGTCGATTGACAGAGCTATGTCTGTAGGTCTACTGACAGGTCGTCCTACGGAGGAAATGCCTGGTTCAACGGGGGACCTTCTTCCCGAGCTGTCTCAACTGCATGAACAAGTTCGGCAGGCAATGCAGGGCGTCGTCCAGGCTATGTGGCCATCCCTCGCCATGCCCGAAGGCCTTGGGGAGCTTGCAAAGAAGCTAGAGGGAGTGCGGCAGCGCTTCCGATTGTGGAAGATATCGGCCTATCGTCAAGGTGCCAGGGAGGCCTGGGCCATGGTGAAGACTCGAAACACGAAGGCGGACCCGAACCGCATGGCCGAGGTCGGCCCTATGGGTCCTGACGGAAAGGAGATCCCTGTCAGCTTAGTATATGGCCAGGTAGAGCTGGCTGCAAAGTATTCTCAACAAGACTGTAAATTAGACCGCCTGTTGGATGGTATTGAAGAAGAATATACCGAGTCGGATTGACTCTATAATTTGAAATGACATGAAAAATGCCTTCTAGCCGGATTGTAGATCGTTTGTCATTGCGGACCTTTTTGCTTCGACCTCTGGACCCTATAGTCCGGAGTGTGTCCGAATACCCTCTCGATTATATAAGAACCAGGGCATGCATGGAGACAAGGCGTAGGGGTCATAATTGCTTTAGCAGACAGGTGCCCAACTAGTTATGTTATATTACATGGTTAGTAAGAAACATCTTCCAGGGAGAATAGTTCCTTTAGGGGTTCCTTTCCCTGGGAGGCATGCCCTAAAGTGCATGTACGAACTGCTAAAAAGAGCAGAAAAGCATCTAGGGGCAGATAGATAAACAAGAAAAAAATCATCTTTTAGTTCACCGACCGAATATTCCCTTAAGAACGCTAGCTTTCGGCTTCACCCAGTCTGAGGTACACATTCAGCTGACCCGACAGTAACAATCGCAGAGGTGCTCCCTTTACCACCTAGCCGAACGAATGGGAACATAGGGGTAAGCACAGGAGCTAGGCAACCCAGCTTGGCCAAAACTTAAGTCATATCGATGCATATAATGGTGTATAAAAGGTTCATGCGGAAGTTTCACACATGTTTTGGGCATGAGGCCCGTTTATATAAACTTCTGATGAAGAAGCCCCCAGGTATTATGAGCGCAGGTGGCGCGTCAAGTATGTGCGAACAATGCGCAGGAAAGCCCCTAAGGGCTTGGGAGAAAAAAGGTAGAGAGAAGGAGAGAAATGCCCGACAGCTAAAAAAGATAAAAATAAAAAAGGGACAGAGGAAGGAGACGAACACGGAGTCCGGCGCTAGGCGTAGAATCTTCGTAGGCGTGCCGCGTTCCATGGATTCGGCTCAAGTCGGTTGTCCGATGCGTTTCGCAGATGGTACGCTCCACCAGTCAGTACTTGGTCGATTATGAAAGGACCCTCCCATTTGGGCTTTAGTTTGTCCTTTTTCTTGTCCGGCAGGCGTAGAACTAGTTCGCCAACGTTATAAGTTTCGGCCCGTACTTCTCTGCTTTGATATCTTTGAGCCTGCTATTGATAGAATGCGGAACGGGCTTTTGCCACGTTGCGCTCCTCCTCCATTGCGTCCAAGTTGTCCTGCCGATCGAACTCGGCTTCTCTTTCTTCGTACATGCGCACTCGAGGTGAGTCATGAATTATGTCACAGGGCAGAACTGCCTCTGCGCCGTATACCATGAAAAATGGTGTGAATCCGGTAGTGCGATTTGGCGTGGTCCGCAGCCCCCAAAGTACGGAGTCAAGCTCCTCTACCCAGTGCGTGTTGGATTCCTTGAGGGATCGCACTAGTCTGGGTTTGATGCCGCTCATGATAAGACCGTTGGCTCGTTCGACTTGACCGTTAGTTTGTGGGTGATAGACTGAAGCGTAGTCGAGCTTGATCCCCATGTTTTTGCACCAGAGTTTAACTTCGTTGGCCGTAAAGTTTGTGCCGTTGTCAGTTATGATGTTGTGGGGGACACCGTAACGGTGTACAACCCCGGATATGAAGTCTATCACCGGTCTGGATTCGACCGTCTTTACAGGCTTGGCCTCTATCCATTTGGTGAATTTGTCCACCATGACCAGTAGATATTTTTTCTTGTGGGTTCCTCCTTTAAGGGGTCTCACCATGTCAAGCCCCCAAACCGCAAAAGGCCAGGTAATGGGTATGGTTTGTAGGGCGGTAGGCGGTATGTGGCTTTGATTAGCGAATAATTGGCAACCGACGCATCGCTGCACTAAGTCATGAGCGTCTGCCCGGGCCGTCGGCCAATAAAATCTGGTACGGAAGGCCTTGCTTACAAGGGCCCGGGCCACGACGTGGTGCCCGCCGAGTCCGGCATGAATTTCAGCCAGAAGATTTCGCCCTTCTTCTTCGGAGATACACCTTTGAAGGACTCCGATTGTGCTCTTCTTATAAAGCTCTCCCTCGTGGACTTTGTAGGCTTTAGATTGCCGCACTATGCAGCGGGCCTCGTTTTGGTCCTCGGGAAGTTCCTGCCTAGTTAGGTAGGCTAGGAATGGTTCTGTCCATGGGGCAATGACTGCCATTATTGTGTGGGCTAACGGTGTTGTTTCATTGGCAGAGCCACCAACTATGTCAGAATGTTCGGTGAGGGGTAGTGTGCTTTTGTCCGGGCTGTTGTTTCCGGACTCCCCCTCCCATGATATGGATGGCTTGAAAAGCCTCTCTAGGAAGATGTTGGGAGGGACGGCATCGCGCTTTGTGCCGATGCGTGCCAACACGTCTGCTGCCTGGTTGTTCTCCCGGGCCAATGGTGAAATTCGAGCCCCTCAAACCGAGCTGACATCTTTAAGACGGCGTTGCGATAAGCTGCCATTTTCGGATCCTTGGTGTCAAAGTCTCCATTTATTTGGGATACCGCAAGGTTTGAATCCCCGCGGACCTCTAGGCACTGAATGCCCATGGAGACTGCCATCCGGAGACCATGTAGAAGGGCCTCGTATTCGGCTGCGTTGTTGGAGTCCGTGTACATTATCTGAAGTATGTATTGGACTGTATCTCCTGTAGGGGACGTCAGAATGACGCCAGCCCCCAGGCCAGCCAACATTTTGGAGCCATCGAAGTGCATGATCCAGTTGGAATATGCGTCGTACTCTTTAGGGAGCTCGGCTTCGGTCCATTCGGCGATGAAGTCAGCCAAAACCTGCGATTTGATAGCTCGCCGTGGCTTGTAAGTTATATCGAACGGGAGGAGCTCAATGGCCCATTTGGCAATCCGGCCCGTTGAGTCGCGGTTGCTTATAATATCATTAAGAGGTACTTCGGATGCCACTGTTATTGAACACTCTTGGAAATAGTGTCGCAGCTTCTGGGATGCCATGAACACCGCGTATGCTATCTTCTGATAATGCGGGTACCGTGACTTGCATGGAGTTAGGACAGTGGACACGTAGTAAACTGGTTTTTGGAGAGGGAACTTGTGTCCGTCCGTTTCTCGTTCGACAACGAGCACCGCGCTTACAACTTGATGGGTTCATGTGATGTATAATAGCATTGGTTCGCCCATGTTGGGCGCGGCCAGGACCGGATTTGTTGCCAGTATGGCTTTGATTTCTTCGAGTCTGGCCGTGGCGGCATCCGTCCACTCGAAGTGTTCGGTGCACCGCAGGAGGCGATAAAGGCGTAATGACTTTTCTCCTAAGCGGGAGATAAAGCGGCTTAGAGCCGCCACGCATCCGGTCGTTTTTTGTATTTGCTTGAGGCCTTTTGGGATATCCAATTGTGACAGAGCTCGGATCTTGGCTGGGTTGGCCTCAATTCCTCTACCGGATACAATGAAGCCCAAGAGCTTTCCGGCTGGTACGCCGAAAACGCATTTTTCTGGGTTGAGCTTAATGTCATATGCTCGGAGATTATTGAACATGAGCCTCAAGTCGTCTACTAGAGTTTCGACATGCTTGGATTTGATGACCATGTCATCTACGTATGCTTCAACTATTTTGCCGATCTGGTTGGCCAGACATGTCTGAATCATGCGTTGATATGTCGCGCCGGTGTTTTTGAGCCTGAAGGGCATCGTGTTGAAGCAGAATGGGCCGTATGGGGTGATGAATGCCGTTGCGTCTTGGTCTGACTCTGCCATCTTGATTTGGTGGTAGCCAGAGTATGCATCGAGGAAACACAATGAATCGTGTCCTGCAGTGGCGTCGATGATTTGATCAATTCGGGGGAGGGGGAAGGGATCCTTTGGGCAGGCCTTATTTAGGTCTTTGAAATCGACGCATAGGCGCCAGGATTTGTCCTCCTTTGGTACCATCACCAAGTTTGCTAGCCAGTCCGGATGTTTTATATCTCTGATGAATCCGGCTTCTAGTAGTTTTTCTAGCTCCTCTCCCATGGCTTGTCTCTTGGGTTCTAAGAAACGCCGAAGAGTCTGCTTAACGGGCTTGAACCCTTTTAGAATGTTCAGGCTGTGCTCGGCCAGCCTACGTGGGATTCCTGGCATGTCTGAAGGGTGCCAGGCGAAAATGTCCCAATTTTCTCGTAGGAATTCTCTGAGTGCGGCGTCTACATCAGGTTTTAGTTGTGCCCCGATGGAGGCCGTTTTTGTGGTGTCCGTTAGATGGACTTGGAACTTGACTATTTCGTCTGCCGGCTTGAAGGAGGTGGACTTGGATCTCTTATCGAGTATGACATCGTCCCTGTCCACCGTGGAGCGCAACATAGTTAGTTCCTCAGTCGCCAGGGCTTCGGATAATGCCTCGAGGGCCAGTGCGGCTGTCTTGTTTTCCACGCGGAGCGCTGTGTCTGGATCACTAGCAAGAGTGATAATTCCGTTGGGTCCGGGCATTTTGAGCTTCATGTACCCGTAATGGGGTATAGCTTGAAAAATTGTAAATGCTTCTCGCCCTAACAAAGCGTGGTATCCGCTGCTGAACGGGGCCACTTGAAATGTGACCTCCTCGGATCTGTAATTATCCGGCGTGCGGAACACCACGTCCAATGTGATTTTCCCTGAACAGCATGCTTCCCGGCTGGGGATTATTCCTCTAAAGGTTGTGTTGCTTCGCTCAATGCGGCTCCAGTCTATTTCCATTTTTCGCAGTGTTTCCTCATAGACGAGGTTCAATCCACTGCCACCGTCCATGAGTACCTTTGTAAGCCGGAAGCCGTCCACTATCGGACTGAGGACCAATGCAGCTGGTGCTCGGGCTAGCCGGAATATAGGTTCGTCACTGGCATTAAAAGTAATAGCCGTGTCGCTCCATGGATTTATTGTTGCTACTTGGTAGACTTCAGCAAGGCTGTGGAGCGTTCACTTCCTCGCATTGTTTGATGCGAAAGTATCGAAGACTGTTGACACCGTACTGGCGTTTCTGGGGTGGTGCTCTGCGGATTCTGGAGTTAGAAGCTCCTCGCCACTCCTGGCCACCTGCCAGAGTATCCAACATGCTCTAAGGCTGTGAGTTGGTGTGACTTCCCCTGAACTATGAATTTTACAGGGTCCATTAAGCCATCCCTCCAGTACGGTCCCATACCCTATAAAGGGTTTTTGTTTTTTGTTGTTTGGCTAAGGTGCCTGGTGATAATGCGCCCTTTTGTTTCGGGGTCGGATTGTCCCAGAAATTCATTTCGGTTTTCCGAACGCTTTCTGTCGCACAGTACTTTCGTACTATGGATGTCAAGTTGGCGAAGCGTGTAATTTCGCAGCGACTTATGGCGTTGAGGATTCCGATGTCCGTGCATTTGTTACAGAAGAACAAAATTCCGTCCTTCTCACGGCAGTCCTTTATCCTGTTCATAACCAGGAGGAATCTGGCCCAGTAGTGATGTACTGTTTCCCCGGGCTCTTGCCGTATTTTGGATAAGTCCCTTATATTTGGGTGGGCGGGTGGATTTAAATCCGGAGCCTCGCCCGATCTAAGACTCAGGGGCCAAGAGAATTCCGAATTCGGAAACTTGTTTTCTTGGACATTGTTCAATGAATCCGGCCTGCTGCCTGACTTTAGGTTTAGGGCTTGGGCGACGTCCTCCCCTCCGCGGATGTCCGGCTTGGAGGGGTCGGGAATCCGGACACATCTGGTCCTTAGGATGGGTGGGGATTCGCCGCATTGTTCCTCCACCACTTCAACATGGTGGGTGACCTGGGGAGAGCCGATCTCTCTCTGATCGGGTTTAAGCCCAATCTGGCCGTAATCTGTAGCGACTCCTAGGGCAGCGATGCGATCCAAGAGCTCGTTTAGGGGAGAGAGCTCCATCGGATCTAACTGCTCAGCGAGTTCTGAGCTGATCTGGAGATTGCTTTCGATGACCCGAGAGGTCATCGCCGGCGCGGCGGCCGAACAGGCGGTCATCAAAAAACTGCCTAGCCGGAGAGTTTGGCCGACAGCCAAAGCTCGTTTAGCAATAGTGTCGTCTTTAAAGACGGGGTGTGGCATCCTTCCTGTCAATGACGACACAGTGGAACTCTCAATGAAAGCACCAATGTCAGTGTCAAAACCGGCGGATCTCGGGTAGGGGGTCCTGAACTGTGCGTCTAGGCGGATGGTAACAGGAGACAAGGGACACGATGTTTTTACCCAGGTTCGGGCCCTCTCGGTGGAGGTAAACCCCTACTCCTGCTTGATTAATATTAATGATATGGGTAGTACAAGAGTTGATCTACCATGAGATCAGAGAGGCTAAACCCTAGAAGCTAGCCTATGGCATGATTGTTGTTCGTCCTACGGACTAAAACTCTCCGGTTTATATAGACACCGGAGAGGGCTAGGGTTACACAGAGTCGGTTACAATAGGAGGAGATCTTCATATCGTATCACCAAGCTTGCCTTCCACGCCAAGGAAAATCCCATCCGGACACGGGACGAAGTCTTCAATCTTGTATCTTCATAGTCCGGGAGTCCGGCCAAAGGTCATAGTCCGGCCATCCGGACACCCCCTAACCCAGGACTCCCTTACCCGGCGTTTGACTTTTCAAGCCGGCTGTGGGTATCCAGACTCATATCTTTTGCACGAGCACCCGGCAACAGCGACCAAACGGCCCTTTTTTTTCTTTCTCCAGCCGGCCTCCACTTCGTTTTCTTCTCTGTTTCTTCAGCCGGGCCGCTTTGTTCTTCAGTCTGCAGCCGGGGAGGCGGGCAAGCAGGCAGGCCGGGGAGCGGGCGGAAGCCGGCCGCCGGCTGGTGCGGCAAGCCGGCGGGCGCGGGGGCCAGACCCGGCGCGGGAGGCCAGTGTGGAGTGGAGTGGCCAGGCGGAGAGGAGCCGTAGCCGGCGACGGGAAGGCGGCCCAGGACCGGCGCGGGCGCGGCAGAGAAGCGGGACAGCTCGGCGCGTGGGGGAGCCGGCCGGGCCGCGGGCAGAGCAAACTCGGTGGGAGGCGGGGCCGGCCGGGTTGGAGCTAGGTGGGACGGGGGCGGCGCCGTCTATGGGCGAGGCGGTGACCCGCAGCCGGCCTGGGGAGGCCGGGTGCCGGGAAGGTGCAGCGCAGGCGGGGCGAGGCGCAGGGAGCCGGACAAGGCGCCGGCGGAGGTGCAGGAGCCGACGGGCAGGCCGGAGCCCTAGCGGACAGCCGGCACGAGCGGCCGGTGTGGGCTCGCGGACGGAGGGAGAAGCCGCGAGGCATGCAGGGCAACGCGGGAGGCCCGCACTGGCGGAGCCGGACCTGCAGGCGGTCAGCTGCGGGCGCCCGTGAGGCGGCTATTCGCACACTAACACGTCACCATGTATCCTCGATGCGGGGGTGATGCACCGTAGATCACGTCGAAGGAGACTCGCCGAAAGCGCAGTATGCAAGACAATCCGGCAGGCGTTTTTGAGAACCCGAAACCCCACATGCCCGGGAGGGACCCCGTCAGGGCGCGCGGCGGCTATGGGCTGCCCTAGGTCGACTTGATCGCCCCTAGGGCCTCGAGGTTTGCCGCCCTGCAACAAGAAGAACAGACGAAGAACAAGGAAGAAGAAGAACTAGGGTTAAGGAGAAAAGATAAAAGATAAAAGGTAGTAAATGATTTGATCGATTGTGTGTTGTTATTCAATCGGCCGTCACCTCTTACATATATATGAGGAGGTTGGACTTTCCGTACAACAAAAGGACTCAAATCCTGTCCAAAACATCAAAAGATAACCTAACTCACACTACGAGGGCCGGAACTTCCGGTCAGCCCAGAACTTCCGGGCTGGAATTACATCAAGTTGCCCTCTTGCACAGCTCCTGCAGGTCGCATATGGCTTCGGATCGTGATGGTTCCAAAAGCAAAGTTGTAGATCTTGTAGTGGATAAAAATTCCTTAGTTGATCACTTTTTCATTCGAGGTCATCTTGATATCGAAATTGGCCCCACAAATCAGCAAACAATGTTAAAATTCCAGTTTTCGGCGCGCACCGCGTGCAAACTTTCGGTTTAGCCCGGAACCTCACCGGAAGTTTTGCCCGAAACTTCCAGGGCACACTTATGCAGCACACTATTTTGGCTCTAACTTTTGCATACGAACTCCGATTTAGACGTTTCTTATATCAAAATCAATCATTTCGATGAGGCGAAGACAACCCTTTTAGAAACTTTTCTCATATGAGGCCATCTTGGGGGCGTAATCAGCCGAATAGTGTTCTGAATATGAAATCTGAGTACTTCAAACTCAACTTCGGCTTTAGAGATGAGACTGGATGGCTATCGCCCAAATATCAAAGTTCCTCATTTTTATGATACAGAACTTTCTCACTTTGAGCACTTCTTCATTTGAGCCCGTCTTAATTAAGTTCTTGGTCGTGCCAAAATCTGGTGTCAACACATGCCCCCCTGTTTTTCTGCAAAACTTGCGTGCCGAAAAATAACTTGCACGAAGCTTCTTCTAAGTACGATGTCAAAACTACATCGGCCATTTGCATATACTTAGGATGATAAGTATATATCGGCCATTGCTTGTTTGAACCTCTCGATGCAAACTTGGGTGAAAACTTCTCAACTTCTATAACAATCCAGTGATAAGGTTGCATAGATATGTATCTCAAAACCATCCTTCAAACCATATTATTCACCCTTTCTCTAGGATTTTGCAGATAATTAACAATAAACTTTCTCCAATCCTTACTTTCGCCTGCATAAAAATTTCATTAGTGGCCGAAGCGGTGGGCTTCGATCCGGCCTTACCTATATTGACAAGACCGAGCATCGGCTATTAATAGAGATGCAATACAACATGGTTAACAAAGTAGCCGGATGCTTGCTGTCCCAACTCTTTCGAATTGTCATGTCTAGATATATGAACAATTTTAAAGCAACCCAAGGTAAATCTCGCATCTAGTCATACCAAAAGATAAACTATAAGTGATTCGTCAAAACATTGATAACCATTGGATATTTGTTGCACTACTAATAACGAATCACCGGAAGCCTCAATATGTATAGCACCTATGGCAAATTTCCAAACCGAATAACATTGCATATTCGGCTTTGATTATTGTGCAATAAATATTTTAAGAGGCATGAGGCTTCACAGAACAGCACTATATGGAGATATATAAACAACACCAACACTGTGGCCATTGTTATGAATTCAACTATCAAAACATAATCTCCATAGTACTTGTCTCGCTCTCCAATCAAACTAAGGATGATGTTAGAATACTACACCGGCCATGCATTGACATACTCTTAGGACGATAGGTGAATATCGGCCATTACCATGTAAACTTCGTTCAACGCACATATAGCCGAAACAAACAAACGAAATGTCAAATCAAGTATTTCGGCCCTTTGGATCAGCAACAAACTTATAGCTAACCAAATGTATAGTGACTTGGTAATACCCTCTCATGATGTAAGAAATTATATTGCATCCATGGATTAAAATAAGCCCATTGAGGGTTACCAATCATACCTGATGATGAATTACATGGCATAAGCGTTAATGGCATAGTTGAAGAATATTGATAATGTGTAGACCGAAAATGTTGAAACTTTCGGCTTGGTCCTTCATAGTTTTCACTCTTTTAATTCTTCACCTTTTTCGCATTTCTTGTAATGAAAGCTTGCACATAATTCTTATTTTGAGCACTTCCTTTGGGAACCCATGCCATGTTCCTATCTTCAAGTTCTTGTGCACCAAGTTTTTGTATTTCTTCTTTTGCCAATATGATAAACCGAGTGAGCACCTCGACTGTGATTTTGTTTCAACCAATGGCAACTCTTTTTGGGCCTTGTGCACCCTCAACTTCTTTTCTTCAGATTTGGCACTCTGATTTTTATCAATTGATTGTTTCACTTCTTTGCATTTTCTATCCAATGTTAACACTTTAATTGGCTCTTTGTTATTTGAGATCAAATCTGAAGTAGCACACTTACGACCATCTCTTTTCACACGGTGAACTTGCTTTACCACCTGTTTCTTCCTCCTTAAGCTCTGGACCGATTCCTTATGATTGAAACGGTCTTTGATGCGTGATTGTTCAAATGTTGATCTTCTTGGAGCTGCATAATATTGGTGAGATGGTCTAAAATAAGATGGAGAATGTGCCCTTGTATCATACCTGTCCCATGATGAATATGGATCTATATGAACATAGGGAGGCATCCACGGCATTGACATTGGTGGCCAAAATAAGGATATGAATATGTTGCATTAAAACTATCACTTTGCCAATACCAATCCTCATATTTGCGCTTTGGGGGTGATCTTGGTTTCTTTGCATGATTTTGCTGATAAGCATTCTTCTCTTCACTCCTCTTTTGATATTTATCCAATAGATCAGCGAAGGTGATTTTTGATCTCTTACACTTGCGCTTATTTCGGCCTTTGTTTTATTTTGGTTTATTGGATTTGCTTGCTGCCCCCCCCCCCCAGTCCTTGGCATCTCCATTGTAGTTTCAATGGAATTTTTGCCCTCAAGATTATGTTCATTATGCTCTTCAACAAATTCTTTACTTGAAAGCTCGATCCCATCACCTATAGTTTTTACCTTCTCTTTAAACGGATCGGCTTGAAGCGGCCGATGCAAAAAATTTGTGCCATCGGGACCAATCGGAATAGACTGGTCATCTCTTGGTGTCTCAACAAATTTTAATCGTCCGTTATCAATGGCCAATTTAACTATTTGACGAAACATATTGCAATCCTCAAAATTGTGTTTGAACGAATGATGCAACCTACAATGTATTTGTCCTTGAATTGATGGCTTGACATGGTGATCAAGAATTCTTATGTAATTATTTTTTAGCAACAAATCAAATATTTGATCACACATGCTTGAATTGAAGGCAAACTTTTTATTTTCTAGCCGATCTTGCTGTGAGAACGGCTTTGGAGTTAAACAAACGAATGATTCAGATTTTGTATCACCCCATTCGGCAATGAATTTTATTTTGCATTCTCTTACCGATGTCATTGGATAAGAAACTATACTTGCATTGGTTTGTTCAGAAGATTTTAACCTTGGTTTTAAATTTCTGAAACGAAAATAGTTAGAACATACATGTCTCAATTGAGACCAAGTGTAAACAAGTAATAAATAAGCAAAGCTACCCAATTAGATATGAACTTTAGACAAAGCAATGGGGAAAGCCTTGGCTGCAATAATTTTTCGCTATCAGTCTTTCTGAATGGTGTAATGTGTTGACCGATATGCTTTGTGACAATATGATTGCTAACAGATAAATCACCCTTCTTCATTGGTCTCTCAATATTTCTTATGAATTTTTTTCTAATATATGCATCAACAACTAAGTCATGACCAAATCTAAAAACAGGTAAATTAATTGCTAGAGATACCTCTTCAAATATGTTGGGAGAGCGTGATGGTGGTGTGATTTGAAGAATATCTTGCTCCGCCTTCGGAGAGCTCCCCAACGCCTTGTCATCATCTTTTTCTTGATTTCGTGCATCATTAGTTTGAAGATATTTGTCCACCAAACTTTCTTTGGCTACTTGTTCTTGTTCTTGAAGCTCGTCAATTTCTATGGCACGAAACTCATAGGGCAGGAAGTAGGTTCCATAAACTTCAGAAAAATCAAGTATGACTGTCTTGCTATACTTTCCATGCCCTTTCACAACAATGTTTGCCTCTTTAAATTTGATGGATTCAGAATATATACTACTTGACTCGGCTTTTCCAACCGAAGCACTTTTAGTTTCCGAATCATCATTCTTTTCACCAGTTATATCAATTGGCAAGGCTTCTTTTCTTTGAGCTAATTCCCTATCGATTCTCTCTTGGCGAAGTACTTGCACCCTATCGCGCAAAGCTTTAACTCCCCTCTCAATTTCAGCCTGCTCTAGATTAGTTTTCCCCCCAATGCTTTTAGGATCTTTCGGCAATGAAGTGTTAGTGCTACCGAAATTTTGCAATTGTGTAGGGGGTGTATAATATGCTGCGGTACAAGGTGGAAGTGTATGCACTTCTGTATAACCATATGCTCTCTCACCAATACTACCCATTGATGAAGTTTCAATTTCCTGCAAATCTCTAACCTTTATTCCAGCATAATCAGGGAACAACCCCTTTTCATATTTTTCAAGGCAAAGAGCATTAATTCTCTTGTTTTATGTCAAACTCTTTTTTAATGCAGCCACAACCGGTTCTGGAAGGGATTGCTCCGCAATACTTTCAGATTCTTTCGGCAATGATTCGTGAGTGTTGCCAAAATTCTTGAATTGCGTAGGATATGCTACAGTATTTGATGACGGCGCATGTTTTCCTGTAAATTTTTCATTTATTTGGCTATGACCATGAAGATGGGGCCGAATTATGAACATCTACAGTTGCATACGGTGCTGAAAAATTACTAACATGAGGTGTAGCATATGATGGTTGAGAGTAACTGGCCGAATAGCTAGTAGTAGCATGGCCAATTCTCCCATCCATCGGCAAGGTTGGATTCACATATTGCAAATTAGTTGCCGATGAATAAAAAGGTGAAACACTTTCTTGTATGCTATTGGAAATTTTAAAATGAGGTGTTTCAAATTGATTAACCAAACCCATCATGTTGTTCATCGGCATATGGATTTCTGGGGTTGCCGATGCATGAGAGTTTGGATACATATGTTGTACATTGCTAAAATCATAAGAATTTGAAGCATGAAGATTGTTTTGCATCGGCCCTTGCGCATAATTAGATGCATGATTGATAAAACTAGGGCTAGCCGATACATTATGCTCATTAGGTGATCCAGCAATAACATATGGATTATTTGCATCTACAAAGGGGAATTGGGTATTCATATTACCTTTGTAGATTGCAGCAACTTGATGACGATCTCTTCGTAGCAAGAACGGGTTGGAGACCATTCAAAGCTTCGATCCCCAGCGGAGTCGCCAAAAAGTGTGTTTGCACACGAACATGTCACCGTGTACCCTCGACGCCAGGGGTGATGCACCGCATCTCACGTCGAAGGAGACTCATCGGAAGCGCGGTACGCAAGACAATCCGGCAGGCGCTTTTGAGGACCCGAAACCCCACACGCCCGGGAGGGACCCCGTCAGGGCGCGTCGTGGCTATGGGCTGCCCTAGGTCGACCTGATCGCCCCTAGGGCCTCGAGGTTCGCCGCCCTGCAACAAGAAGAATAGACGAAGAACAAGGAAGAAGAAGAACTAGGGTTAAGGAGAAAAGATAAAAGATAAAAAGTGGTAGATGATTTGATCGATTGTGTGTTGTTATTCAATTGGCCGTCACCTCTTACATATATATGAGGCGACTGGACTTTCCGTACAAGGAAAGGACTCAAATCCCGTCCAAAACATCAAGAGATAACTTAACTCGGACTACGAGGGCCGGAACTTCCGGTCAGCCCGGAACTTTCGGGCTAAAATTACATTATGTTTCCCTCTTGCACAGCTCTTGCAGGTCGCATATGGCTTCGGATCGCGATGGTCCCAAAAGCAAAGTTGTAGATCTTGCAATGGCGAAAAATTCCTTAGTTGATCACTTTTTCATCCGAGGTCATCTTGATGTAGAAATTGGCCACGCAAATCTGCAAACAATGTTAAAATTCCAGTTTTCAGGGCGCACCGCGTGCAAAATTTCGGTTTAGCCCGGAACCTCCCCGGAAGTTTTGACCGGAACTTCCGGGACAGACTTATGGAGCACACTGTTTTGACTCTAACTTTTGTGTAAGAATTCTGATTTAGACGTTTCTTATATCAAAATCGACCGTTTCGACGAGACGAAGACAATTTGTGTAGAAACTTTTCTCATATGAGGCCATCTTGGGGGCGTAATCAGCCGAATAGCGTTCTGAATATGAAATCTGAGTACTTCAAACACAACTTCGGCTTTAGAGATGAGACTGGATGGCTATGGCCCAAGTATCAAAGTTCCTTCTTTTTACGATATGGAACTTTCTCACTTTGAGCACTTCTTCATTTGAGCCCATCTTAATTAAGTTCTTGGCCGTGCCAAAATCTGATGTCAACAGCAGCCACGCGAGGCAGAGCTGGCCGGGGAGCAGCGGCGTTGCGGGCGGGCGTGTGGCCTGCCGTACACAGAGGCAACATGGAGGAGGGTGTGCCCACTCGTAGCTGGTTGGGGTGGCAATGGGGAGGCGCGGAGCAGAGCATGGCCTGGGCGATGCAGCGGCGCGCTGCGCGCCCGCGCGGGCAAAGAAAGGGCGGACGCGAGCTGCATGGCTGGCATACGGGCTATGCATGGCATTATCTGGCCATTGTACATGCCATGTCCGACTAGTGTGCTAACGTATAGATGATGTATGGGCATTGTATGGGTAGCGTACTGGCTAGTGTATGGGGTAGTTTACCACGGTTTGACTCGCATCTAGCTAGCTTGCATAAATGGTATATGGAGGAGCGAAAGCGTGTTTCGGCCGGAGCAAGGCGTAACGCGGAGGGGAGCAAATGAGAGCGGCGCGCGGATGGATACGGCCGGCCGAAGCAAGGCTCCACGCCCGGCGCACGTGCGGACGGATGGCCGGCATCGCGGTGGTGATGACGAAGAGGCCGTCGGCGAGGACACGCCGCCCCTCACGAGCGCTCCGGGGGCGTGTCGATGTCGGGCCCCCGAACGCCACTGGAGAGATGACGGCGACGCCGCGGTGACGACAAAGATGGCAAGGCCGACGGCAAGGACGCGCCGCTTCTCGCGGCCACTTCGGGGGCGAGTTGATGTCGAGCCCCCGACCGCTATAGGAGAGACGGCGTGACACCGCGACAGTGAAGACGAAAATGGTCCTGCCCCGGACTGCGAAACCAGCAACAGCGTGGTAGCATAGTACCCTCCACGGTGGGCGCCAAATGTCGGGGGTTGGGTGCGGCATATGCCAAAGGATGGCTGTCGGTGTCAAAACCGACGGATCTCGGGTAGGGGGTCCCGAACTGTGCGTCTAGGCGGATGGTAACAGGAGACAAGGGACACGATGTTTTACCCAGGTCCGGGCCCTTTTGATGGAGGTAAAACCCTACGTCCTGCTTGATTGATATTGATGATGTGGGTATTACAAGAGTAGATCTACCACGAGATCAAGGAGGCTAAACCCTAGAAGCTAGCCTATGGTATGATTGTTGTTCGTCCTATGGACTAAGGCCATCAGGTTTATATAGACACCAAGGGCTAGGGTTACACAGAGTCGGTTACAATGGTAGGAGATCTACATATCTGTATCGCCAAGCTTGCCTTCCACGCCAAGGAAAGTCCCATCCAGACACGGGACGAAGTCTTCAATCTTGTATCTTCATAGTCTTGGAGTCCGGCCGATGATGATAGTTCGGCTATCCGGACACCCCCTAGTCCAGGACTCCATATGGCCAAGCGAATTGGCCCGGAGTGCAAAGCCGCCGAATACGAAGATCTGTCCGGGGAAAAAAGTCTCACCCTGGACTGTGTCGTTGTTGACGATCGAAGGAGCCATCGAGCCTATCGGTGACGACATAGAGGAACTCTCAGTGAAAGCACCAATGTCGGTGTCAAAACCGGCGGATCTCGGGTAGGGGGTCCCGAACTATGCATCTAGGCGGATGGTAACAGGAGACAAGGGACACGATGTTTTACCTAGGTTCGGGCCCTCTTGATGGAGGTAAAACCCTACGTCCTGCTTGATTGATATTGATGATGTGGGTATTACAAGAGTAGATCTACCACGAGATCAAGGAGGCTAAACCCTAGAAGCTAGCCTATGGTATGATTGTTGTTCGTCCTACGGACTAAAACCATTCGGTTTATATAGACACCGGAAAGGGCTAGGGTTACACAGAGTCGGTTACAATGGTAGGAGATCTACATATCCGTATCACCAAGCTTGCCTTCCACGCCAAGGAAAGTCCCATCCGGACACGGGACGAAGTCTTCAATCTTGTATCTTCATAGTCTTGGAGTTCGGCCGATGATGATAGTTCGGCTATCCGGACACCCCCTAGTCCAAGACTCCCTCAGTAGCCCCTGAACCAGGCTTCAATGATGACGAGTCCGGCGCGCATATTGTCTTCGGCATTGCAAGGCGGGTTCCTCCTCTGAATAATTTATAGAAGATTGTGAACACCAGGATAGTGTTCGGCTCTGCAAAATAAATTCCACATACCACCATAGAGAGAATAATATTTGCACAAGTTCAATCTGCTGACGTATTTTGTGGCGTGACGTCACACCACCACCAAGCCTTTACTCGAATCGTTTTTATTATACCACCTCCACGCGTTTAGCGAAGCGGTTTCCTTGGCACGTCTTGTTGAAGCAGAGATCGTGTTCCCCTTATTCCGGGATTCTCATCAATACGGACGTGGGTAACCCAACCGCGCCCGTTGCCACGCCCCCTCCATCGAAGGCGGGTTCCAAACGGTCACGGGGTCGGTTCTTGGTATTCTCCCTCTTTATAATGAGACCAAGGCCCGTTCTTTTTCTTAAATCCTCAATCGAATCCGCCCCTCGCCCCAAGTTCCAATACCCAGGGATCCAGATTCGGGTACTTTCGACCTTTGACAATGTCCGGCTCCGACCTACGAGGCCGGTGGATGCCCTCCTCCGTCACAGAAGAGGACATGATAAAGCTGAGAGACGCCAGGTACTTAACCTACGAGATTTCGCATAGGTTGCCTGCCCAAGGGCAAGTTATTCCTACCCCCGAGCCCGGCGAGAGTGTCGTGTTCGTGTCTCACCTCCGTCGGGGTTTAGGCTTCCCGATGGATCCCTTCGTGAGGGGGCTCATGTTTTACTATGGGTTGGAATTCCATGACTTGGCTCCGGAGTCCATCCTCCACATCTCATCATTCATTGTCGTCTATGAAGCCTTCCTCCGCACTACCCCTCACTTCGGCTTGTGGCTCAAAACCTTCAACGTGGAGCGGAAGATGATTGAGGGGCGTCAAGCAGAGTGCGACGGGGCGGTTATAAGCAAGAGGGCCGATGCTCCATGGCCCGAGGGCTCTTTTCAGAAGGAGCTCGGTTTGTGGCAACAGGAGTGCTTCTATATCACCGCTCCCAGGGGCAGCAGGCAGAGGCCGCCGCCCGCCTTTCGCCCGGGCCCTCCACAATGGCTGACGTCATGGGTCAACAAAGGGCTTGACTGGGGGTCGTCCAAAGACGTACCCCTGTTGCAGGGCCGGATTCGAGACCTCCAAGAAAGGGAGATCAATCTGGTCGTAGTGATACAGGTTATGCTGATTCGGCGTCTTCTGCCCTGCAAATGTCGCCCCCTCCGCCTGTGGGAATTTAATCCAGAGGGACCATGAGCTCTCCAACACTTCATGGGTTTGACACCCGTGGAGATGTACAAACTGTTCTTCGGATCACAAGAGATGCGTCCGGACTTGACCGAGGAGGCTGGCCTAAGCTGCAATCGCCTGGATACTCAAGTAAGTAGCCCTGTGTCCGGGCACATTATCCATTTATCTATCATGGGTTTGCCTTTTAACCAGCTATCCCTTGGACAGGAGTGGATAGCGCAAGCAAAAATGATACGGTGTCCGGCACCCCTCCCTGAGACCACGCCGGATCCCGTGATAATCAAAATGTTGGAGGTTGCACCTTCGGAGGAGGGCGAAGGGGGGCACAGGGAAACTACCACCTCTGCCAAGGAAGCTTTCAGTAAGGGGGGAATCGAGAATCCCTCCCTCCAGGGGGAGAAGAGGACCGCTTCCGAAGACCCGGAGGCCAAGGCCTCAAAGCGGGGAAAGAAATCTGCACCGGAAGGTCCTGTGCCGGGAAGAGCCCCGGCCGCACAGTCTCCCCAAAGGAATCAGCCCTCCAGTGAGCCGTAAGTAAAAAAGGGGGAGTTTTGTAATAGGGGACATCCCTACTTTATTTCTAGGGGTAACCGAAGTTTTCACCTTGTAGTTCGGGGGACCTTCGTCCGGAGATGATGGAGAGCGAAAATCCTCCATCTGCCGCCCCGTCGGGCGGGGCGGACGACCCTGAGGTGTCGTCATGGAGGGTCTCCCCGAGTCCAGCGGGGCCGGGGAATTCGGCACCCACTAGAGTACGGTAGGTGGAGCTACAGGATTTGCTTGAGAGGGCGTCTATCTGAGAAGATCACCGCACATTAATGAGTATGGTGGTTGAAAGGATCTCATCCGCCGAGAGCGGGTTGTATGAGGCCGTCGGAAGTTTGCTGACGGGGTTTGAGGTACGCAAAAAATGACATACCTTTTGACAGTTTTGCACATGGAGTGCGCCCTGTATAGATAGTAGCCCCTGAGACTTGGTATGCTGTCGAAATCGACAGCGTGCCGAGGATCATAATCTCAGTTATAGAATGTCGCCTTTCCTATGCAGATGGCGGAACGTTCGGTGGCCAGCCGGACTGATGGAGTTGCCGAGCTGAAGCGGCAACTCAACGTTGTGGATGCGGACATCACGCTGGTCAATAAATGACTTGACGAGTCACAAGGTAGGTGGTTTCTCCGCGGTCACCTAGTAAGGGAGTTGATGCCCGTTCCTTACAATTTGTATGCTTGATGCAGATGGTGCCGCTGCTGTGGAAGACCTTCGAGCAGAGCTTGCTCGAGCCAAGGAGCAAGCCAGGAAAAGTGATGCTGCTGCCTCGAAGGCAGCAGAAGAGCTAAAAGCCGAAAAGGCTGCTCACTGCCGAAGCAGGGAGGAGATGGACAGAATGGCCGTGAAATTAAAAGATGCTACCGACTGCTATGAGGTTCTGGAAAGAGAACGCCGAGCGGAGCAAGAGGACCTAAAGAAGGCCGCCGCCGAAGCCAAGGATGCCTGTTGTGCGATGCGGGCTATGAAGGAGGAACTGCGTCAGGCCGGAGACATTGCGGCTGGAAAGCCCTTTCTGCTGCGTAGGAAGTTCACGGATCCGAAGTATGCTCAGTTGGGCCAATTGTGGGATGCGAAGGACCCATATCTGGATTTGGCGGTGAGTGCGGCGGACGCAGTCGTGCACTTCCGAAGCCAGAAGGATCATGAAATGGAAGAGCTTTTCTGGTCTCAATTCCATAGTCCGGAGCGTCCACTTCCGTTGACTGATCGGTTGGCTGAATGGGTTGAGCTGAATAGATTGTTCGGACTTGCCATGACGGATGTGGTGGCTCATCTGTGGCTGGAAAGGCCCAAGCCGGAGAGTTATTTTGGCTTGTTGCAGCAATTCCTTGGGGCGTTGCCGCATATCGAGGCGATGAAGCGGTCGGCATGCATAGAGGGTGCACGGATGGCTCTTGCCCATGTTAAGACATACTGGGCGGAGATGGATGCCACCGATGTTGCATCCCGGGGTTTGGACAAAAGCCGATTACCCGCCGAGCACTATTTTGAGGAAGTCCTGCAGGGCGCTCGTTTAATAGAGTCGCAGTGCTCGAAAGATGTTATGTTCAAATGACATGTATGATTTGTGAGATCATGTTTATAATGTAACGGCTTTTTATACTTGTGCGTTCAAGTATTGAACTATCTCCTGTGCGGCCGTATATGTATGTATAACCTGAAAGATGGCAGTCTTTGGCTTCAGCCACCACGCACATGGTGCGGGGGTGTTTGCAAAAAAACGCTTTTCCACACTTAATCCAACGTCTTGGTCCTTTGAAGGAGGTGATAGCATAGCAAACTAGGCAACCGGACTATAATGCTTTATCACTTTCACTTAGCCATAGGAGCTCGAAGGTGGGGCTACTATATAGCCCCTAGAGGCACCACACTATCCGAACTCGGGGCGCATATGTGCCTGACCGGGAAGCGGTCCTTCGTCAAAGCGGAGGAATTCTAAACATTCCAGTAGCTGATCGAGTGGTTGACCAGTCTCTCGCTATATCATGACAGACAGTTTTCGGCTTTCTCTACTGAGGTGCTCGCCCGGCCGAACCAGGGTACAATCGTAGTAGTTCTCCTGGTGCCGCGTTAGCCGATGGAGCGGAACATAAGGCAGCAAAACACAGGAGCCGGGCAAACCCAACATTTGACCAAAGACATAATTCGGAGCTGATGCATATAAGGCCTAACTCGAGACGCCGAACACTCCCTGAGGTATTCGGTCTTTATGATACCGGGCAGAACAATGCCCTAAGCCCCTAGTGTCCAGGTACGGGCAAGAACTTCTGACGCGGCCGATGCCAAAACGCCAGCCTCCTCCTCGGTTATGGTAGGAAACTGGGGGATGTGTATCAACAAGAGACAGTAAGAAAGGTTTACGCAGGGTCTTAATCTGAAAAGAATCCTTGCAACGGGTCCCTGCTGCACGTCTGCGCCTGTGTCTCCGTTGTGCTGTATCCTGGACGGGCGTAGCACGTGCTTCATCTGTAAAAGAGAAGAACTTAGTTTGGAAAAAATATCATGCAAAAGATGTATTTAAAATAAAGTATGATTTGGAAGATGAATAAAGTTGAGCTTTATTGGCTCTCATTGTTTATACGTGCAGCCCCTTGTAAAAAGGTATGCGGCTGGGAAGCCCCTTGTTTATTTATGCCGGACTTGCCTAACCGTGTCCGAGGTCTGAATGACCTGTTTTTAGGGGCTTTGACCAGCAAGGTCGGATTAGTGTGTGGCTGTCAAGGCAGTCTCACGTTTTCTGTGGTCGAGGAATACTTGGAGTTACCCTTTAATGAGATTATGCCGCGTGGACCAGGCATTTTAAGCGTAAGAGATGCGTAATGCGGTATTGCGTTAAAGCGGGCGAAAGCTTCGCGGCCCAGTAGTGCTTGATGGCTGCTTTTGAATGGGGCGATATGGAAAATGAGCTTTTCGCGACGGAGGTTGTCGGATGAACCGAACACAACCTCTAGCAGTACAGAGCCTGTACAATTGGCGTAAAGGCCTGGCGTCACTCCTTTGAAGGAAGTGCTGCTACGGCGAATTTTGGTAGGGTCTATCCCCATTCTGCGGATGGTGTCCTGGTATAGCAGGTTTATATCACTGCCGCCATCCATTAGGACTTGTGTGAATTGTAGTCCGTCGATTATGGGATCCAGTACCAAAGCAGTTCCTCCTGCATTTGGAACACTTCCGGAGTAATCCTGATGGTCGAAAGTAATTGGTTTAAACATCCAATTTCGGGACTCTGCTGGGGTGGACCGTGCGGCGCGTGTTTTAGCAGGTGCCGCACTATTTTTCCTTGTTATCACATGAAGTGAGTTCACTGTTTTGACTTCTAGCGGGAAAGCCTTCTATTTTCCAGCATGCTGCTTGTGGGGTTCGTCGTCTTCGCTTGGTGTGTCGAGCCCCTTGTGTTCGGCGTTAAGTCGGCCGGACTGCTTGAAGACCCAACAATCTCGGTGGGTATGGTTTGCAGGCTTCCCGGGGGTACTATGGATTTGACATATCCTATCCAAGATTTGGTTTAGGTTGGATAGCTCATCACTGTTGTCCTTAAGAGGCGGTGTTTTATTGATCGACCGAGAGCTTTTGAACCCGGTGTTGACCATTGTGCTATGTGGGCCGTTTTCCTTATTCCGGCGCTGATCTTTTCTGCGTCGTGATTTTCCGTTTCCATTCCTGACCTCAGATGTACTCGGGTCGCTGGTGCTGCATCTTGCCTGCCAGCTATCTTCCCCCGCGCAAAAGCGGGTCATGAGGCTTGTTAGCGCGGCCATTGTTCTTGGTTTTTCCTGGCCGAGGTGTCTGGCGAGCCATTCGTCTCGGACGTTATGCTTAAAGGCTGCTAAGGCTTCGGCGTCCGGACAGTCGACTATTTGGTTCTTTTTGGTGAGGAACTTGTTCCAGAATTTGCGTGCTGACTCTCCGGGCTGTTGAGTTATGTGACTTAAATCGTCTGCATCCGGAGGGCGGACATAAGTCCCCTGAAAATTTGCTCGAAACGCATCCTCGAGCTCTTCCTAGCTTCCAATGGTATTTTCTAGGAGGCTTTTGAGCCAATGCCGAGCTGGCCCTTTGAGCTTGAGGGGTAGGTATTTTATGGCATGGAGATCGTCTCCTCTGGCCATATGTATGTGTAGGATATAATCCTCAATCCAGACTCCGGGGTCTGTTGTTCCGTCATATCCCTCTATGTTTACGGGTTTGAATCCCGCTGGAAATTCATGATCCAGTACCTCATCGGTGAAACATAGTGGGTGTGCGGCGCCCCTGTATTTAGGTGTGACGTTGTCTTCAAACACTTGGCGGGTTGTGTTGCTCCCTGGAGTCTTCTTTTTTGGCCCATAGATGGACCTGACCGGGCCATCCTTTTTGCGAGGATCCTTATGTGGATCGTGTGCCGGCTTGTGTGCGGCGCCGCTTGCCGCTCTTAGCCTGTCATCTTGTCGTCTGTCCGGCAGGCGGCCTCTTTCTTTTTTGACTGTGGGGGCTCTACGGCCTCCTCGTCAAATTCGAGCAACAGCTTGCGCTTCGGGTAGCTCTTTGCCTGGTGACTATCGCCGTATTTGTCTGCGGTATTGAGTACTTTGCTCCATCTTATTCTGAGTGCGTCCTCCGCTGTTTTGAGCTTCCGCTTTTGCTTCTTCAAACTTCTTGCAGTGGCAACGAGCCTTTTATGAAGGTTCTTATGCTCCGGTGATGTGTCCGGCGTGAGATCGTCTGGACTGTTGTTTTCGCCGGGGATGGGTTGCTTGTCCAATTCATCCTGTTAGGATGGTTGCTTGGTGGCATGTTCGTCGTCCGCTGCTTCGCCCTGCTCTAAGGCTGGGTCAGTATGGGTGTCGTTGTTATCGAGGCGTGACTTTGGGCGGCGCTTGCGTCACCGTTTTGGTTGTTTGTCGGGGGAGTTGTCCTTCGCCATGTTCCGTTGTTCCTCGTTATCGCTTCCTTTTGGTGTATCCACCATGTATACGTCGTGAGTTGAGGTGGCTTTCCAGTGCCCAGTAGGCGCTGGTTCTTGGTCGTCTCCGGCATCGTCGTCCATACCGTCGATGTCTTCGGAGTCGAAGTCTAGCATGTCGGTTAGATCGTCGACAGTGGCTACTAAGTGGGTTGTGGGTGGGCCTTGAATTTCTTCGTCGTCCGCATCCCAACCGTCCTAACCGCAGTCCGGCCAGGTCTCTCCTGATAATGAGAGACACTTTAGTGAACTCAGGGTGTCGCCAAAAGGTGAGTGTTGAAAGATGTCCGCAGCGGTGAACTCCATGATCGGCGCCCAATCGGATTCGATTGGAGGGGGCACGGGAGGTTCGGAGTCCGGCGAAGAGTCCGACACCTTAGAGTCACGAGCTTCACAAGGGACAAGGCCAGTATTCGGCTCCATCGCCGTAGAGGTTGCAGCCCCCGAGGCGGTGTCTAGCCACCCGTCCTCGATCTGCGCAGCCGGCTCCGAATTGAGGGTCGGAGCGGGCTCGTGTGTGGCCTCCAGGGCACTGTCCGGCTGCAGAGCTAAATCATGCCCATCGTGACAGTGCGGCGCACTCGGCTGTGGCTCGAATCCATCGAAGATCAAGTCTCCGCGGATGTCAGCCGTGAAGTTCAAACTTCCAAATCTGACCTGACGGCCAGGGGCGTAGCTTTCGATCTGCTCCAGGTGGCCAAGCGAATTGGCCCGCAGTGCAAAGCCGCCGAATATGAAGATCTGTCCGGGGAGAAAAGTCTCACCCTAGATTGAGTCGTTGTTGATGATCGAAGAAGCCATCGAGCCTATCGGTGACGGCACAGAGGAACTCTCAATGAAAGCACCAATGTCGGTGTCAAAACCGGCGGATCTCGGGTAGGGGGTCCCGAACTGTGCGTCTAGGCGGATGGTAACAGGAGACAAGGGACACGATGTTTTACCCAGGTTCGGGCCCTCTTGATGGAGGTAAAACCCTACGTCCTGCTTGATTGATATTGATGATGTGGGTATTACAAGAGTAGATCTACCATGATATCAAGGAGGCTAAACCCTAGAAGCTAGCCTATGGTATGATTGTTGTTCGTCCTACGGACTAAAATCCGGTTTATATAGACACCGGAGAGGGCTAGGGTTACATAGAGTCGGTTGCAATGGTAGGAGATCTACATATCCGTATCACCAAGCTTCCCTTCCACGCCAAGGAAAGTCCCATCCAGACACAGGACGAAGTCTTCAATCTTGTATCTTCATAGTCTTGGAGTCCGGCCGATGATGATAGTTCGGCTATCCGGACACCCCCTAGTCCAGGACTCCCTCAATGGCTTATCATGGTGGGAGCGAGTAGAACGTAGCCGGTGCCTGGAAGCGGGATGAGGCGTAGACACGAACGCCCGCGCACTTTACCCAAGTTTGAGGCTCTCCTAGGAGATAACACCCCTAGTCCTGCTCTGCGGGGTCTCCGCATTATCACTAAGGCACTAGTGAGTACAAAGGTGCTCGTCGAACTGTATGCTAGAGGTAGAAGAAGGCTTTGCTCTCTTCTCCCTCTATTTATGAGTCTAGTTCTAACAGGTTGGGAACCCTTTGCATGGGTGCCCTAGGGGGTTTATATAGGCTTATCCCCCAGGGGTACAAGGGTAATCTTGCCGGGTGTAGGGCCCAGTTGTCAGCGTCTCCGGTCGCCGGCTTCTCCGCCGGTTGCTGGGGGCCCGCAGCCTGGTGGGCCCCGCCGACTGGTCTAGTACGGAGCCGACAGGCCGCCTCCGCTGCTGGCGGGTCTGGTTGGTGGCAGATCACTATAGCCGCAATGCTAATGACGCATGCTTGGTCGGAGGAGGGGCGTGGCTACAGTCCCGCTGTCCGGTGGAGATCACTGTAGCCTCACCGCGTCTCGTTTGGTAAATGGCGCACGAGCCTCGAGGAAGGAGCTGGCTGCCTGCCAGAAGCCGGGTCCCCTTGGGTCCGACTAGTTAGGCTACGCCGCCCTCCGGGCTCTCGCTGCCCGGTAGGGCCCGCTGTCTGCAAGCCGTACCGACAGGCCGTCATGGAAGGAGGCCCTGCTTGACAGGAGTGACGTCAAGGGTGGAGTGGCAACAGTGCCACGTCGTGCGGAGATCTCCGCCAGTGCGAGGCACTATGGCCACGCCAAGCCCTGGATACGGGGATGATGGGCTACACTATAGCCTCGCCATATCTTGTCTTCTTAATGAGGGCGCAGACTCTGAGGGCATCGTGGGCCGCCTGCTAGGAGCCGGCCTTTCTGGAGGCCGCATGCAAGGAGTCAGCCCATCTTGGTGCCGTCTTCTAGTACTTGGCCTTCTTCTGGCAGCCGCCCGCTAGAGCCAGCCGGCTGCCAAAAGGCAGCGCTTCATTCTGGATGTTTGTGGGGCATAGCCGGCCCAATGTCTTGAAAGGCTCAGGGACTCGGGTTAGGATGCTCGTGGCCCATTACTCTGACAGTAGTCCCCGGAAGCTGGTGAGGCGTCACGGCTGAAAAGTTGAGAAGCCTCAATAGTTTCCTTCTCCGCCGTGATCTTGCTAAATGCCCGGTTAGCCTCCTGGCGTGCCGGCTGCCGGGTGCCGACATGACCAGGCGGGCCAGTCCGTCAATTTCAAAACACCAAGGTGGTAACCAGATGTCATGCTTGCTAAGCCTCTAGGTCTTCCACCCGCTGCAAGTACGCCACGCGGCACCCGCTAGCCGGGCCTGCCTGCCAACCCACGCTCATGATGGGACATGACAGTAGGACGGGCCCGCCACCACCGGGCCTCGACACGCGGGCGGATCCATTGCGGCCGAGGCAAGCGGTTGCGATTACGAGGGGGGGTTATTGCATAGTAACTTTGCAAGATAAATGCAGGGTCATGAGGTCGCGGGCGCAGTTAATCCCACGATCCCATGCCTCGCCCCCTCGGCTTCGTAGCCCGAGGGCTATAAGTAGGGGGAGGTGGGGGAGCGGCGGAGCACGCGCGCCCTCCCCTCCCATCGCCATTTTCACCTTCTTTCTTCCCTGCAGCCACCGCATCTCCATGCTCCGCCGAGGAGCCGCCGCGGCTCGCCACCGTCAGGCTCCTTCGCCCCAAGCTTCTCGCTCACTCTCGCCCGGAATCCATGGCGCGCGAGAAGGGAGGGGACTAGGACGGCTCGGTGGTGATTGAAGACCACCTCACCTTCCTCCGGGCAACATGTCGATTGCCCGGCGCGAGCTTCGTTAAGGTGTGCGTGCTGCCAGAGAAAGAAATCTCGTCGGCGCCGCAAGGAAATGAGCGGGTTGTCTTCCGCTCGCACTTCCTCCGTGGCTTTGGCCTGTCGGTGAGCGGATTCTTCCGCTCCTTCATGGAGTTTTACCATCTCCAGCCGCATCACCTGACGCCCAACACCCTGGCGCTGTTGTCCGCCTTCGTCACGGCGTGCGAGGGCTACCTCGGCATCCTCCCCACCATCGAGTTGTGGGGAGCCTTCTTCTACACCAAACTGGGCACCTCCGCCAAGGAGAAGGCGGCCCAGTGCGGTGCCTTTGTCGCGGTGCACAGGCCGTCGGTGAAGAACACCTTCCCCGTCATCAAGCTGTCACAGTCGGTGAAACTGTGGCAGAAATCATATTTCTACATGGAGAACATCGACCCGGCAATCGACTTCATCAACTTGCCGCCCTACGAAGCCGGCCCTCCCGCTGAGCCTCGGGCTAACTGGGGCTACAAGCTGAAGCCTCTGTCGGCCGCCGATGCCGCCGTCAACCGGCTCCGAGTGCTGACGGAGACGGAGGGCCTCGTGGTGTCCGACTTGCTGGTCGCCTTTGTCAAGCGCCAGGTTCTCCCGCTCCAAGGCCGGCATCATCCGATTTGTCGGATGAGCGGGCACCGCGACCCGAGCCGGATGTGCACGAGGGACATGCCGACTGCTGAGGTGGCCCGGATGGTGAATGAGATCACCGACCTCAAGCTGTCGGAGGAGTCTTTGTGATTTGGTAAGCGGCCATATTCCCGTGCCAACCCGCCGCCTATTGTAAGTTCTTCAGCTCTTTTTTTAGTACTTGCCCTGGTCTTGATCTCGGTCTAGAGCAGTCAACCTTTTGGACGTAGATCCATATGTCTCCGGCGGCGGCCGTCGCCATGGGACCGGGTGGCAACTACCAACCGGACCGGGAGGTAAGCGACATGGATGACCCGGACATGGGGCGGTCGCCTTGGAGGACGAAGCTGTAGGCGGTGGTGACGGAGCAGGCGGCTCTGAAGAAGGGGCGGCATCGAGACTTGGCCCGATGATGACGATGAGGAAGATGAACCGCGTCGCGCGCGAGGCGCCGACAGAGCAGGCGCGGGCCCCTCCGTCGAGCCGACTGCTCAAGGCGGCACGTGTAAGCGAAAGCAGGGCGTCGTCTTGTTTGGTAGTGCATCAAAGAAGGCCAAGAACCAGGCCGCCGCGACCAGGGGGAAGGAGGCCGCAGCAAAGGTGGCCAAGTTTCAGAAGCTCCTGAAGGTGCCTCCCATGGTGTCACGTAGGTATCTTTTCTTGTGCGTTTCCTTTCTTGTTGATTCTGTCTAAGCTTCCTTGCTTTATTTTTCTTGACTTAGGGCCCCGCTCTCCCTTGAGAAGTCGACCGCCGTCTCCGTCATTAGGTCGGCGGAGACCTCGACCACCACCCGACGGATCGACCCGGCCGCCGTCTTCCGGGAGGCGCAGGAGCAAAACATGCGGGAGGCGCGCGAGGAGCAGGAAGCCGCCCGCCTGCAAAAGGCGGGGGCATACAAGGCGGAGGCCACCGCACTGAAGAAGCTGGTGGAGGCTGAGGCTGATGCCGTCGTGAAGGAACGGCTTGAAGAAGTCGCGCACCGCCATGATCCGCTATTCATCGTTCCCTTGAACTCTGCGCCACCTCCGCCAAAGTTCACGGCACCGACTAGGGGGGGCGGCGATGAGCCCCCGATCATGGAGAGGGAAGGCGACGATGTCGTTATGCCGGACGTGGTCGTGCCTCCGCCGCCGCCATCTGGAGGGGCGCGAGATAAGCAGCCGCCAGCGGGAAACAAGGTGGTGATGGGCCCGACTCCTGAGGTCCACACACCCGCGCGTTGTCGCCTTGCGAAGGCGGCCTTAGCACCATGTCCGCTGGAAACCGGTGTCGCGAGCTTGTCAGTTCTGGACACCAAGGCGACCAGCGCTACGCCCACCGGCTGAGTGCGTGGGGGCGGGACATGAACCTTAAACCAGGCGATCCTTGACGTCCAGGCCAAACTCTAAGCCGAGGCAGATGCTCTCAAGCGGTGCAATGAGGCGTTCCTGGATTCGCGAGCGGCAATTTGGGTGTGCTTCTGGCTTCTTCGTCTTTGGTCCTTGTATTTCTTGGTGGGGGCATGACAGCGCACCCACCAGGTGTAGTCACCGAGTTTCGGGCCGGCTGCCGAGCAGGCGGCTCAGAACTTTAATTTGCGAACTCCGAGTGCTGACTTCGTCTGATATCCTTGTTGCGGGATTATCATAACATTCGCTCTGCCACCTTCAATTCCAGCGTCCGAGAGCTGAACCAGCAGACCGCCAACTTGTCAAAAAGCCGAAGTAAGTCTTCGTTTTGTTTCTCTGCGGGGTCGCGCTGGTGCACCCACGGGCTGTAGTCCCCGAGATTCGGGCCGACTGCTGAGCAGTCGGGCCGGATCTCCCCGGCAACTGCACTTCTTCTTTGCTGATTTGTTGATATCTTTTTCTTCTTCTACTTTTGCAGAGGCCAACACCGTCGTGCAGCAGCAGTTGGGCAAGGCCAACACCGCGCTGCGCGCCAAGGAGGCAGAGTGCAGCAAGCTGATCGAGGAGCGTTACCGGCTGGCCACATAGCTAGCGGAGCAGGCGGAACTTCTCCAGAAGGCTCAGAAGAAGGCAGAGGTGAAAGAGTCCAATCTCCTCGCCGAGTTCGAGACCAAACGCTCCGCCTGGGCCGACAAGGAGGTGCTGTTGACTGTCGGCTTCGGTAGTATTGAAGACATGGTTGATGGTAAGCTTCTTCTTTTTTCTTTCTTTGAGCTGACGGCATTTGATCGGGCCGACTCTTAGCTTCTGACTTCTGGCTTCTTTGCTCTCTACCCGAGTAGACTTCTTCCCTGACCACTCTAGTGTCGCCAACTAGGCCATTGAGGCTTATCGTGAGGAACGGAGGGTGGACGGTGAGCAGATCGCAAGTGATGCCCCCCGGACCCTTAGCGAGTAGCTTCTCAACATCCAGGCCCGCCTTCGGCCGGCTCATCGGATGTTGCGTCGTCTTCAGCGTGTCGGAGCCCAGGCGATCTCCGCCCTATGGCCAGACATGCCGGCTCCGCGCACTCCTAGACGGACTGCTGACTGACTGGAGGTGGTAGCAGACCGTCTGGACGCTTGGAAAGGTTCCTCGACCCGGGCTGGAGCGCGTCGGCCCTTGGAGTTTGTCAAGGCGTGGTACCCTGGGCTAAAACTAGCCCAGTTGACCATGTTTCGGCAGGAGGCTCAGGAGGAGCTGGAGGCGGTGGAAGGTGACCTTGTCAAGCGGGCGACGGCGATAACTGAATACACCAACACCAGCATCTTCATCCCAGAGCTGGCTGAGAATGGTGCCGAGGCGCCACCAGAGTGGTTCGGGCTGAACCCAGAGGATGGCGAGGACTCGGCCGAGGTGATCAACTCCAGCAACGAGCGAGAGGACAAGGAGGACGAGGAAAGCGGAGAAGATGCGCCAAAGGTCGGAGCGGACGGCCAGCCTCAGCTTGACCGCGCCTCGAACAACGAGCCATGCTTGAGTGCGTCGATAGCTGCTGGAGGCGATCAAGCGGGGACCGACCAGCCGTCCACTCCACCAACCGACACCACCTACTCCGCCATCCAGCCATACACCTCTGTTGCTCCCTAGGCCGTCGACTTTTATTTATCCTGCTTATCAGTCTTGACAAACTTTGTTAAATTTGCACAATTCCACCTGCGGGGTGTATTTCAAACTCTTTTGAATGCTGGCCAATGGGCCTTTTGACATGTAAATATTCTTTGACACAAGTTGTGTTCTTTGCCGAGCTCTGACTTTTCTTGCTTTTTGCTTCTTGACTTTTTTCCTTTGCCGCCCTCCCTTTGCTGCCCTCTTGCCTGCCAAACAACCACTCTGCGGACTACGGCTGGGTCAAGTACGTAGCTGCTTTTGGGAGGGCAAGTACTTAGCCGACTGGAATGTTGGCAAGGTAAGTAGAAGTCGGACGGACGGCTGTTCAGTAGCGGGTCGATGAAGCAGGATGCTGGCCTAGACTACATATGCACTTTGTTTCCTTAGCCATTTTTCGTGTGGACACCGTTTCTGCAACCCCTGCCCGCCAGACAGTTGCTTTGCGAGCTGCAGCTTTGGCAGGGGAAGGTTTAGGTGCCAACACACTACTTGTCTGACTGCAGGAAGCGGCACGTAGTAGAAGGCGGCGAGCCCCCGGGCCGACTAGTCGAACCCGATGCGAGGTGGAATAATAAAATAACACATTCATAGGCATAATACTTATCATATAGATAAAAAGAGGGTAGTCCCCGAGCTCTTCTCAGGGGACCCGAAGTCTTTGTACTTAATACAAAAGGTAGCGTGATACATACTGCATTAACTATAAAATCTTCGGAGGAGGTTTGCATTCCATGGCCTCTCTGTCTCCTTGTCGGAGTCGTCTCTCTTGCGTCCTCTGGGCTTCTGAGCGTTGATCAGGTAGTAGGAATCATTACCCAAAACTTTGCTGATCATGAAAGGGCCTTCCCAAGGTGCCGAGAGCTTGTGCTGGCCGGCGGTTCGTTGTATCAGCCGGAGCACAAGCTCTCCCTCTTAGAAGGATCTTGGCTTGACCTTTCGATTGTAGTATCGGCGTAGACTCTGCTGGTAGATGGTGGACCGGCTGAGTGCCAACAGCCGGCATTCTTCCAGCAGATCAACGCCGTCTTCTCGTGCTTCTTTTGCCTCCTCCTTGGTGTACATGGTGACTCGAGGGGAGTCAAATTCTATGTCTGTCGGGATGACGGCTTCGGCACCTTAGACGAGGAAGAAAGGCGTGAAGCCGGTTGACTTGTTCGGAGTTGTGCGTAGGCTTCACAGGACGGCCGACAGCTCATCGAGCCAGCAGCCGGCCGAACGCTCTAGAGGCTCGACCAGTCGGGGCTTGATGCCAGACAAAATAAGGCCGTTTGCTCGCTCCACTTGGCCGTTTGACTGCGGATGGGCAACGGACGCTAAGTCCAGTCGGATGCCCTGCTCGCGCAAAAACGAGCCAAGGCACCTTTGGCAAAGTTTGTGCCGTTGTCGGTGATGATGTTGTGTGGTATGCCATACCGAGTGGTGATGTTCGCGATGAAAGTCACAGCAGTCGGCCCATTCAACTTCTTGATTGGCTTTCCTTCTATCCACTTGGTGAATTGTCCATGGCGACAAACAGATGAGTCATGCCGTCGCATGCTGTCTTGAATGGTCCCACCATGTCCAGCCCCAAGACGGCAAAGGGCCAGGCAATGGGAATTGACTTGAGTGCAGAAGCCGGCAGATGTGGCTTGGAACGGAACATCTGACACCCTTTACATTTCTGGACCAAGTCTTTGGCATCTTGTAGGGCAGTCGGCCAGAAAAAACCATGACGGAAAGCTTTGGTAACAAGTGATCTTGACGCCGCGTGGTGACCACATTCGCCTTGGTGGATATCTTTGAGGATTGCTTGGCCTTTGTCTGGCTCTACGCAGCGCTGGTACACACTAGTGACACTGCGCCTCACCAGTTCTCTATTGACAATGGTGTATGCTGCTGCCTGATGTTGCACTTGTCGGGCCGAGATCTCATCAATTGGTAGCTCTTTGTTCACCAGGTAGTTGAGGATGGGCTGAGCCCATGAAGGTGTTGCTATTTCTTCGACTGCAAGAACTGCAATTTGCACGAGAGCGGTTGGGCCGGGAGGCGGCGGGTTGGAGTCAGCTGCCGCTTGCTGAGTCAGAGAAGTTCCCGGGCTGACTGCTGCAGTCCTTGGGCCAGGTGCGACTGCTGCAGTCCCCGAGCCGCCTGCCGATGTTCCCTTGCCGGCGGTGGAGTCCTCAAGTCGGATCCGACTTCTTTAGGAGGGGCCGGCACGAGGACGGAGTCTGACTCTGGTGACGACCTGACACACGGTTTGAGGAGGCGTTGCGGGGCGACGCCGGCTTGTATTGCTTGCCGGGTGGAGCTGATCCATGCCAAGGCATCTGCTTGCTCATTGTCATTTCTTGGCACGTGGAGGAACTCGCACCCTTCAAAGTATCCACTGAGTTGTTGTATGAGGAAGCGGTAGCTTGCCATATTTGCATCCTTGGCGTCCTAGTCGCCTGATGACTGCTGGACCACCAAGTCGGAATCACCATAGCACAGGATCCGGTGAATGTCGAGTTCCTTGGCAAGCCAAAGCCCGTGTATAAGTGCTTCGTATTCATTTATGTTGTTGGAGGCAGAAAAGTGAATTTGCAGCACATATCTGAGCTTGTCGCCTTTGGGAGAGGTGAGGATGATGCCGGCTGCCAAACCGGTGCGCATCTTGGTACCATCAAAGTGCATCCGCCAATTGGTGGAGTCCGGCGCTGGCGGCAGGTACTGGGTCTTGGCCCAGTCGACGAGGACGTCGGCCAGCGCTTGTGACTTGATGGTGGTGCGAGGCTGGTAGTAGATGGTGTAGGGGGCCAACTCTATGGCCCATTTGGCCACTCAGCCCGAAGCATCTCGGCTTCCAATGATCTCGGCAAGCGAAGCAGTTCAGACAATGGTGATTGGGTACTCCTCAAAGTATGGCTTCAGCTTCTTGACGGCAAAATGCACGCCATAGCACATCTTCTGATACTGGGGGTAGTTCTGCTTGGATGCGGACAACACCTCACTCAGGTAATACACCGGCCTCTGAACTGGTAGTGCTTTGCCCTCTTCCTTGCGCTCCACAACTATAACTGTGCTGACCACCCGACTAGTAGCGGCGATGTAGAGAAGCATTGGCTCCTTAGCAGTCGGAGCCGCCAGGACAGGCGGAGTGGTCAACATCTTCTTGAGCTGAAGAAAAGCTTCGTCCGCCTTGTCGTTCCACTCTAAAAAAGTGGTCTTCTTCATGAGCTGGTACAGGGGAAGAGCCTTCTTGCCCAGCCGACTGATGAAACGGCTGATGGATGCCAAGCAGCCGGTGAATTTTTGCACGTCCAACAGTCAGGTGGGCACCTTCATTTTCTCTATGGCCTTGATCTTCACAGGGTTACACTCTATGCCGCGCTCTAAGACCAGGAAGCCAAGAAGTTGGTCGGCTGGTACTCCAAAGACGCATTTCTCCGAGTTGAGCTTGATTTGAAATTGGCGCAAGTTCTCAAAGGTTTCCTTGAGGTCTTCCAGCAGCATGCCATGCTTCTCCGTCTTCACCACCACATCATCCACGTAGACATGGGCGTTTCTGGCGAGTTGCTTGAGGAGACATTTCTGGATGCAACGCTGAAACGTGGCGCCGGCATTCCTCAAGCTGAACATCATGGTCAGGTAGTAGAAGGCTCCGAATGGTGTGATGAAGGCGGTCTTCAGCCTGTCGGCTGGGCTCAGCTCGATCTGGTGATATCCTGAGTATGCATCCAGAAAACTCAACAGCTCACATCCGGCTGTGGAGTCGATCACTTGATCGATTCTTGGCAAAGCAAAGGGATCTTTGGGGCAAGCTTTGTTGAGACTGGTATAATCAATGCACATGCGGCACTGCTTATTCTTCTTTAGCACGAGGACTGGGTTGGCTAACCATTCTGGGAAGAACACTTCCATGATGAAGCCGGCAGCTAGAAGCCGGGCTATCTCTTCTCCAGTGACTCTTCTCTTCTCTTTCGACAGGCGGCGCAAGGGCTGCCAGGCCGGCTTGGCATCAGGTCGGACATGTAGCTTGTGCTCGGGAAAATCCATTGGAACACCCGGCATGTCTTTGGGAGACCATGCAAAGATGTCTCGATTCTCACAGAGGAAATCGACGAGCTCGCTTTCCTATTTGCTGTCAAGGTTTGCACCTACGACAGCATGCCTCTCTGGGTGCTCCGGGTCCAAGGGTATCTTCTTTGTTTCCTTCGCCGGTTTGAACGAGCCCTCAGCTTCCGACTCCTTGGGGTTTGGTGACATTTCCGGCTGCTTGCCTGCCATTGCCACAACCCGGTCAAGGAGCCGCTTTTCTGCTGCGATCACGAGGGACTCGGCTAGCCGGCTGCTGTCTGCCGCACAGGCGGACGACTTATTGTAGTATCCGACTACGGTTAGGATTCCCTTGGTACTTGGCATCTTCATCTTGAGGTAAGCATAGTGGGGGACCGCCATGAACTTGGCCAGAGCAGGCCGGCCAAGTAGTGCATGGTAGGGGCTCTCAAGGTCCACCACCTCAAACCAGACTGGCTCTCGGCGGAAGTGATCTTTTTTTCGAAGAGAACGTCAATCTGGGTCTTGCCGATTGGTGAGCAGAAAAGGCCAGGAACTATGCCATGGAATACAGTCCAGCTGGGATGAAGCTGCTTCTGCTTGATTCCTAACTTCTTCATAGTGTCACGGTATAGGATGTTGATGCTACTGCTGCCATCTACCAGGACTCGGGAGAAATGAGCAGCCCGCCTCTCTGTTGTGAAAGTGGCTTCTAAGACCAAGGCATAAGAACCAGGAGAGGGCATCACCTCCGGGTGGTCAGCTCTGCTCCAACTAATAGGCTTTTCAACCCAATGCATGAAATCTGGGGTCTCTGATGCTACTGCATGCACTTCTTGTTGCCGCTGCCGTTTGCTGCGCTTATCGTCGGCCATGCTGGTGAACACGACATAGGCTCCATGCTCCTAAGGATAATCATCTTGTATGGCGCCGACCGGCCGAACCGCCGGCTGCTGGGGTGGAGGAGGCGGCAGGCCGGCAGGCGGAGGAGGCAGGAGTCCGTCACCCTTGATGATTCTGGTGCGCCAATGGCATTTCTGAGTGCTCTGGTTGGATGGCTTCGCGCCGCTATGGAACTTGCAGGGTGCATCAAGAGTCTGCTCGTACAAGAAGGTGGGCAACCAGTTAGGCTTGTCGCCCTTCTGACGCTTGGGTGGAGGCTGCCCCTCCGGCTGTTGGTCTTCGACTGTTGCCACCTGCCGGCTGATGGAAGCCGGCTGCGTGGCCTTGCGCTTGTTGTCATTCTGCTGTTGATGCCGACTAGTGTCGCCAGCCGGGGTCCGAGGATCTTGAGGAGCCACTTTGCCAGATGCGTCGACTTGGATTTCCGCCTTCATGGAGGAGTCGGCCATATCGTACTTGTCTGCTATGATCAGCAGTTCGTCGAGGATCGTCGGCTCGTCACAGAGAAGTCGGTGCTTAAGGAGGGTGCCCTCTCGGCATCCGGTAGTGAAGTATTCAATGTCCTGCACCTCATGCACGCCCTTGCAAGAGTTGCGCAGCTCAGCTCAACGCGTGAGGTAGTCGCGAGTTGACTTGCTGGGACCTTGGACGCACAAGGAGAGCTGGCGGGGCTTGGGAGGCCACTTGTACGTGCTGGTGAAGTTACGGATGAAGGCTTCGCTGAAATCAACCCAGCTGTTGATGTCGCGGGGCTTCAGGCTGTTCAGCCATGTCCGGGCTATGCCCTGGAGCATGAGCGGGACGGACTTCAAAGCAACACGCTTGTTGCCGTTCGCTATGCTGACGGTCGTGGAGTAGTCGACCAGCCAGTCTTCCGGCTTCATGGAGCCGGTGTACTTGGGCGTATCTCTTGGAAGCGTGAACCCTTTAGGGAAGGGCTCATCTCGGATTCAGGGGCCAAAATAGGGCGGACCCAAAGCGTTTTCTTCTTCTAGCGCCAGGGGTCGATTGAGGCGGTCGATCCGGTGGTGGGCGTCATTCTCTCCGACTCCTTCCCGGCAGCCAAGACGGTCGCTGAGTGTCGGGTGCGTGATAGGCGGTGGGGTGGGATATCTCTCCCCACGAGGCGAAGGAGGAGGCGGGTTGCCTCGTCGCTCCACGGCTCGGGGGCGGCCTTCTGCGTCATGCTCGATGCAGAGGCGAGTCCGACAACGGCTAGCAGTCAGCTCCTTGTCTTTTCGCCCACGGGCGCCGCCTGTAGTCAGCGTTCGGGATGTCGCGCCGTGGTCCCGGCGAGGAGGCGGATCGTCGTTTTGTCGGTCGGGCGCTTCATTGCGGCAGCCAGCCTCTTGCTGCTCGGCGGCCGCGCCAAGGAGCTGCTGGACGCGCTCCCTCATGTGGCGACGCTCGTCGCCTTCGAGCTTGTCTAGCTCGTCTGCTGCCGCCTGGGCAGCTCGTATGTTCTCCGCAGGCGTGGCGTAAACGGGATGATCTGCCCTGAACATGCTAGCAATGGTCGCGCCATGCTGTCGGATCACGCCGATGCGGCTAGGCCCACCCGGAGCCAGCATGCCGCCGACGGAACGGTCCATCTCATGCTGGTAGGCCTCCGAAAGGTGTCTCATGCTGGCCAGCCTGCTGGCGCTTTCGACGAGCTGGGCGCGGCGTGCTTCCAGCGCCTCGGTGTCGGCGTCTTCTGGGATGGGCACGGGCAGGTCTTGTAACGCCGCTTCGAGTGGGTCTCGAGCACCTCCGCCCGGATGCTCGCCATGGCTAATGACAAGCACCTCCGTGACGGTGCTCGAGCCGCTGTGTTCGCAAGGAAGTGGCTCGTTGTAGACCACCACGTTGGTGGGGAACGCGTCAAGCGACGCCGTGTCAGAGTCGACAAGCATCTGGTCGGTGGAGCCAACCGACTCCAAGTCCACAGCAGGCTCGCTGACGACGTGGAGCTGGTCGAGGAGGCTGACGAGGCGGCTCTCGGGGCAATCTATGCCCGTGTCAGACGCGGGCTCGTCGGAGAGGCGAATCTCGCCAACAAGATCGGCGAGGCAGCTCGCCGCGCAGGCGACCTCCGCGCCGCACAGCGCGTCGGTGCAGACGCCATCGGGCGTGTCGGGCTGGTTGCGCTCGCCAGGAAGGAACAAGGTTCCCGTCCAGAACATGTCTCCGGACGATGGTGCACCTCGCCCCACGGTGGGCGCCAACTGTCGTGGTATTCTCACGGGGGGAGGGGGGTGCGAGTCGACAGGTGCCACAAGGGCTTAGTGTGAGGGCAAGACTGTTGCTGGAATATCTAGGGACGGGTATGCAAGTAGCACACACTAGTTTACCCAAGTTCGGGGCTCTCCGGAGAGATAATACCCCTACTCCTGCATGTCTATATGTATATGGTATATCTGGTACAGAGTTGCTCCTGAAGTTGTATCTGAAAGCAGTGTCACAGGCATCTGGTTTCATATATGCATGTATATGGCATGCTCTAGTGGCCGGCCACGCTCATGGCTCGTGGCCGTGAGCGTATGTGTGCTCATGCGTGTGAGAGCATGTGTGTGCTCATACGTGTGAGTATGAAGAGTGGATGGATGGGTGCTTGCTATATATAATGTGGCTAGCTTAGCATGGGTGATGGTGGCGTTGGTTGTAAGCTACCTTGGGTAGCTTACAAACCAAGCCATGTAGTGGTATGGGAACAGGGGGACATGGTGAGAGTGTCATACTTGTCTCTGGGTCACTTCATGAATTGTGTCTAGGGACAAATGACACCGTACATGATGGCGTTGTGATATAGCTGTCTCGTCCACGATATGGCCGTCTAGTCGGGGCCTTGTCGGTGCAACCGACTGGTTGGCGCAGTCAGCAGCCGGCTGGCTGGATCAGCCGGCCGGGTGGAGCAGTCGGACGGGGAGCCGACAGGAGCGGCTTTGCTAGCCCCGATGTCTTGAAATATTGTCTTGCCGTCTTCGGGGTATCCGTGGTCAATTACCCCGACACATTACAATGGCAATCGCAAGCCCATTGGACCACTTCCTTGTGTCTCCTCTCCTCCTCCTTCTCTTCCGCCTGACCATCGTCATCGGGCCTCTCTTGAGCCACGGCATGGCAGTCCAGCATCGCCTTGTCTCCCTCCATGTCCACGACCTAGATTTACGTACACGTGATGTTCAGAACGACGTGAGCAGTATGCTTCCCCTTTCTTGCATGATCGAAAACATGCGGAGACGGCCAGATGGAGTACTGGCGTGTCCTCGTCTTGTCTGCTCATGGCTAAATCATGCATCGCACGGTCAAGGGCACGATCGATTGGGGCGGCGGAATTCCGCTCCAAGATCACGAGCTTCGGGATGGGCGGGTACGTGTACATGGCAGGGGAGACATGGCCGCGATCCACAAACCACCACCACCCATGGCCCAAGACCAAGACGGGTCCGGTCGGGGATTCGCTCGTCAATCACTCCAGTCTCTCCCGCAATGACTCCATTATTTCGTCGCCACACTGCACTCACCGTCGACCTGCAGCGGGCCGTGGTCCTCTCCTCACGACGTAGTGGGGGTGAGAAAGCCTGGTCAGAGAGAGAGACAGAGACAACAAAAACAAGAGCAGTGTTCTATTTCTATCCTCCAGTAAAAAACTTGCAGCTGAGACAGCCAACAGCTATGGAGCTGGCTGGGGTGCCTTTCAGCAGCTGCACTGCGACTGCAAGGCTGCAGGGTCATCCTTCTGGTTATAGGTGGTATTAACGTCGATATTGCGTTCAGTAAAAAACTTGTTGTTCGTTGCAGCTGCCCGTCCAAGATCGGCAAGAACCACAACACGTGGCGGGATCCAAAGCCAGCAGTCCGGCGAAGTGTGCATCGCTTGTCAGCTAGGCCCTGCAGGTTAATCCACCGTGAACACGGTTTGCAACTTTTCTGAAACTGCACATGTACTATAGTAGTACTACACTGCTTTTTGGGTCATGGTGTTGCTGTGTGCGTTCGCCCCAATTAATCTGACGGCCACGTGTGCGCCCTGCCAGCACGTGTGTCGGTGCATGTGTGTGAATTGTGATGGTAACGGACGGCCCAGAAGGCGCGGGGGTTTCATCATCAGAGAATGAAACGTGGTGCAATGTGGAGCGTGGGCAGATGTTGTTGGGCCACATCGGTAGTTGCCTTTTGTCGGTGTACCGTTCATCGCCCCGCTTTTCACACGTAAAATTGTAAAAGTTGGGCGTCTTTTCTCGAAAGAAAAGAAATTTGTGAAGTTTATGTCGCCGTTGCATGCGTTACTTCACGACGTGCTCCGGCCGCTTCCACGGCGTCCACGGGACCATGTACGGTTCGGCGGCCCGATGCCCAGGCCATGGCTCCAGGTAGCATCCTGGTCCGTGGTCCATCAATCCCCCATGCGTACATGACCTTGCACCATTGGGGCGACCACGGTCAAACAAACGGGCGATAGTTCCCAATGCCGCCCACGCGCGCAGGGCACGCGCTCTGCTCGCCCGGACGCCTCTTTAGTTTCTTATAAAGCATCTCCACTCGCGTCCCTAACATGTCCCCAAGGCTTTTCTTTTAGCGCCGGTGCCAAAATATCGGCCTAGTCGCGCCCCAGGGTCTTGTTTATCGTTGGTTTGGGTCAAAATAACAGTAGGCAAATTCGAGCCGAACCCAAGCCCCCGGGGGTCACCTGGGGGCGCCGGCCGAAGCGAAAAGGCGCGTGGGTCCCCTCTGTTGGCGACAGACGGCCTTTTTTCCGCCGCTCCCCCCCCCCCCCCCCCCCCCTCCCAATTTCCCTCCAGTCTCCCCTTTTGACCATCTTCTCCCGCCATTCTTCTCCCTCTCCCCTCCACCGGCCGTCATGCCGCCGAAGAAGTATACGGCCCCTCGTGCCGCTGCCGGTGCCGACGCCACCCAGCCGAAGCAGAGGAAGCCGAGGGTGCCGCCGGGAAAACCACCGGGCATGTCGAATGCCGACTGGAAGGCGGAGGTTTGAGCGCTGGGAGGCTGTCACCACCGACCGGCGGAACAGACTCAATGCCAAGTGGGCTCGGGACGCGGCCCCGTTGGCGGTGGCTACGGCGGAGCAGGCAGAGGCGTCTCACGCAGTGATGATGAATCCATCCGGCAGCCACGGCCCGCAAGCTGCCTGGAGCCAGCAGAGCGTCGGGTGGCCGGACGGCTTCTCACCGACACCGCGCACGCCGACTCACGACAGTCCGACGCCGGAGGACAACGCCGCCGTTTGATGCATTACCTACGCGTCCTTCCTTTTGAACGCGAAACTTTCGAGTGGTCGATCGCCGAACTGTGACATGGTGATCGCTGAACTATATGGCAGCCGCTGATCGCCGGACTTGTGACGTTTCTTTTGGGTAGTGAGAAATATCAAGTTTGAATTTATAACGTCTTGGGCCAACACCTTGGGGCGTGGCTGAGAACTAGATCGCCCCGAGGGCAAAAAAACACCGGCCGAAGGACGGTGTGCTGGGGGCGGAACGGCTTGAGATGCTCATACACTCTTCATCGCAACTGTCCTGCCACTGCTAACCAGCAAAGGGCGCCGCTCAACACAGAGATGATGATTGAGCGACGTAGGTAGGGAACTTTAGCTGGCCGAGAATAATTGGAACGGCCTGCGTGGCTGCTGGGTGAGGTCGGTGTCGACGCGTAGGCACGGCCGCCGATCCTCGTCCTGTTGCCCAACACTGTTGGACTGTTGGCCAGCTAACTAACCATCATCGACCGGCACTGCAGCTAGGTTGCTGGCTTGTGGCTCCTTACTAGATTGATTGATTGCGGAACAGTCGTTTGACGAGCCCTACTGTATGATGCCCGTAACAGCGAGCGAGCTGTGACACAGCACCGTACAGTACAGTACAGGTTTCTTGATCCGTTCAGGCGGCGGCCGGTGGTACTGGTGGTAGGGTAGCCTTGGACACACACCAATTGTGCTGTGGTAGTACAAACGGGATAGACGTGCCGTGACTAGAAGTAGAGTCCCACGGTTGGTCATTGATCAGATTTCTCATTTTCCGCAGCGAACCGATGTGACCAACACGTGAGCTCGCAGCACAAAAAGGTGGGTGGTTTCTTCTTATTTATTACTCCTGCTAGCAGTACTCTGCAGGCTACTTTATTTACCACGACGTGATAGATTTCTGCTCGGTTGGTCTAACCTTTTCTCACCCGAAATGAGACGGCGTGGGCGATCACGTGGAGTGAAAAGATTGACCGGATCCAGGCGGGATCCCTCCTGTATTGCCTCTGCATGCTATGAAAACCTACTACCTCCGACGTGACAAATCGTAGGGCACCAGTCCAGAGGCACGTTACAAGAAGACCGTTCTCGCACACATGCATGCATGCTCCGGCCACCCATCCATCCCCGGCCGGCCACCACGCAGTAGTAGTACAGTACACCTCTCAGGAACCCCACGTTTCTACGCTGGAAAAGGCATACCAGTCCAAGTAGAGTAGGGCGCCCATGCACGGCACGTGGCAGGAGCCCACCATGCATGTCAATAACTAACTTGTGGGGCCGGTTGCTGCTGTGACAAGACTTGCCGTGTCCGAAACAGTTCGTGACCCCAACACAGTGGCTGGGCTAGCTACCGTAGATAGATACAGGCAGGGACAGAGGCCATGTCCATGGAGACCATTTGCCATGCTATCCCTGTATCCCATGCATAGTTGTCATGTTTCCGGTACGGTGGGAACGAGGAACGGGAACGGGGGACGAGAGTCGGGGGCCGGAAAAAATAGGGTATAGTGGGGGTATACATCTCTAGAACGATTTTTCTAAAACGAAAACGTGATCCAATCAATTCCGGTACGATGAATCCGATACGGTACCATGGAACGAGGAACGTGAATCTTTACGGGTGCGGGGAGCAACTGGCTGGGAGGGACCGAGGGAGTACTTATACAGGGAACTGGCTACATCGTCGATTCATGAAGACTAAAATATATCATCTCCTTCCCAATGGAAAATTTATTAGGAGCCTTAGAGTAATTGAAGAGCAGAACAAGGAATTATTTAGGGGAGTGGAAAAAAACGGGGCAGAAATTAAAATGAGGAGTTCATGATTGATATGGCTGACCTTTTGATTACTCGGTCGATTCAAGAACCAAGACTGTCGAGTCGCCGAACCTGAATCGACGATCTGGCCGCGGAAACACCGAATCCGCATCGAATCTTACCGAATCGACCCTCGTTCCCGAATCTGATTCCGGGTCGATGAATCCGGATCGAGGGACGGCCCATCGTTCCCCGTTTCCGGCTACTATGATCCCATGTAGCTCAGGTAGCGGCTAGGGTGGGTGGCCGGCAGGGGCATGCATGGCCGCTACGCTACACTACGGCGGTAGCAGTAGTGGTAGTACACGTCTTTTCTTCCTCCGGCGATCGATGGATCCATCGGCATGCATGCATGCATGCAGCAGCTGCGGCGCCGGCTGACGGGGCACATGGGATAGAACTTACAGCCAGGAGTGCATGGTCTGCATGTGACCTGGCGGGTGATGAGGCAACGAGTGGGTTCAGAGGTCGTGCCATGGTCGAGTCTCGTCAATCCGTCCGTCTAGCCTATCCTTGACTGGTTGTTTCTTTATCTGTATATTTTACTACTTTTGCGGGGATTCTTGAAAGTTACCATTGACTAGCTTTAATCCCGTCTCCTCTTCATCGCATTCGCAACTTCAACGATAAATTCGTTTGCTTGCTCGTTTGCAGCCAGGCAAGCCAAAAATGTAAGTAGTTCCACAATTGAAAGGAGCGCGGCAAGCATGCATGTTGGCAGATTTTTGCATGCATGCTCTTGAGATTTAGTTGCATGTCGTACTGAAACGTACGTAGTGCAATCCTGGCCATACATCCTACAGCTACAAGTCATTACCGTGCTGTTATATACTCCTGCATGCACAAACAGGAGTAGGATTTGCAGTGCATGGCTGAGATTTCATGTGAACGGACAAGCCGGCATGACAAAGAGCATATTGGAGGGCCCTGCCCAGTTATCCCCATACCGTAACAGAACCCCGTTATCGCATGCATCTGCGCCCACCAACGCTAGCCTACAACCACAACTCAGCTGCTCTCTCTCTTCGTGTTTCTTTTCTCTCTCGGACAAACAAAACATGGCAGTACCACGATCCATGACGGCGGCTTACTTTACCCTGCCCGTCCATACCACGCCGTGCCCCGTCGTGGTTGATCGCTCGAACGGCTATGCCTAGCTAGCTGCTGCGGCCGGTCATGTCAGGTTCGAGCAGCCCCATCAGGGAAAGGTCTGAGCGGCGCCATGCAGTTCCGTCTCATCGGCTGGTGCCAGTTCGTTCGTTAGAGTTGCGGTGAGTTCGGTCGCGCGCAGGCAGCTGGTCAGGTTATGGATGGATGTGGTCGAAGCAACAGTCTCTAGATGGGAAGTTCAGATCTGTGCCACTCCTCCCTGCCTGCTACTGCTTGATAGCTTGGGAGCATGCATGAATCGTGATCCACTTGGTAGCTTGGGATAATGCACGTCCTTATAAAATTACTGCCAAATTAGTATTCGGCATCTTCAACGTCGACCCTCGTACCGTCCGCATACGTCTGGATCGTATGGTCCGGACGTGTTTTACCACCTATCACGGTCCTGTTTTTGGTCCATTCGGTCATTAGTTAGGCAACTAGCCAAGGTTAGCCCTATCTATATATGTCTACAACCATTAGTTAGGCAACTAGCCAAGGTTAGCCCTATCTATATATGTCCACTACTACTAAACATATCTCACTTTTGATCTTGCGTGTCAAAATATTTCAGATTTAATTCTTTCGGTTTTCTAACATGTGATGCTAATTGGGAGACTTGTAATTTAGCAACTATGGACATAAAAGTGCCACCAAGAGCATCTCTAGCAGACCCCGTAAAAATCCGCGACCCGTAAAATAACCGCCAAAATGCGGGTCGGCGCGGAAAATCCCGCCCAAACAGACCTCACGAGCGCGTCCAGCCCGTAAATATTTTTGCGGGACGCGGCAAAATTGCGACCCCAACCCGCGAATACGCGGCCCCCCCCCCCCCCCCCCCCCCCCCCCGGCCCGTCGGCGCCCTGCATATAGCGGGAGCGGTTGGTGGGGAGGACATTTCAGCCCACGCCTTTTCCCATCTACCACCTCCCCTCTCCCCCTCGCCTCGCCGTCGGGCCGCTGTCAACGATTCCTGCGAAAGTAGCCGGCGGTATCACGCCGATAGGCCGCCACACGCCCGAGGTTGCCCTCCGCCACCACCTCCTGCGTCGGTGTGCCGGAAAGTTGCAGATCTGCGGCCGTTCGACGCGGGTGGCCGGATTTGGCTTTTCCGGCTGCCGATGGCTGTGCCAAGCGATGGAATGGTCGGGGAGCACCCCTCGCAGTCCTGGCAAAGCCCCATCGCTACATGCAGGTATGGGTTCGTCCTGTTGCCGCCAACGGTTTGGCAGCATCGATTCGGCCGGCCGTTCGCCGGGCTCGGCGCTCGTGCAGTGGCTCTGCGGCTCGCCGATGCCGCTCGTACGGTGCGGCGACTGTACTCGGACAGTGCTGCGGCTAACTTCGGGCACACCGAAGCACACCGGATGGGTATTCTTCAAATGCGAAAACTACGGGGTATGATTTGTTTTCATTCGGCTTTGGCACCGTATTTTTTGGTTCAATTGCGATATCTCATTACGAACATCGTCATGCGTGTAGGAAGATGGATGCTCATTTTGATTTTGAAGGGGAATACATTGATTTATTGATAGAACGGAACTTAATAGATGTTCATGCACTCCTTAGTAGAATTAAAGCTAATGATGCGGCTGCATGTGCAACTAGAGAAGATAGTAGAGGGAAGCAACATCTACTTCTTTAGAACCAAAGAAGAAGAATGAAGAATGCAAAATCAAGAATCCGCAGATCAACAATAAATGCATGGAGAAGATATTGGTCCAGCTAGTGGGAGCAGTTACGAAAGTTGGATATCTTCTAAAATGCATAATTGCAGTTCTTGTTTTCTTTGGTATTGCTATTCTAGCAAAGATTTGGTGTATTCTTATGTATCCAATGCCGTTGAAAAAACCAAAGAAATGTATTTTCTTGTGTCAAATTGAATTGCAAATTTCAGATTTTGCGGGCCGGCGGGAACGGCGCCCGAGCAGACCTCGTAAAGCCGACCTGTAAAAGAGCATATTCCACGAATATCCTTTGAAACGTGTCCGCGCCAACCCACAAATCCGTTTTTCCGTGAATCGTAAACACGTTTTGCGGGTCGGCGTTATACGGGTCTGCTAGAGATGCTCTAAATGGCATGAAGATGAATTCAATTTTAAGCATGTTGATTCAAGTTCTAAATATAAAATGATAAACGACTCCATTATTGCTGCATGATAATGCATGATGTAAGGTAATTAGCAGCTAAGATCTCTTTTGATAAAATAAAAAAACCATGTTGCCGATCGTAGAGGCAAATTTAAGCTAATACAATTTTGGAACAAGATAATAGAAATTTAATTGTGTTTTCTTCACATGAAGCAAACTCAAAACAACACTTAAACATTTTATTTAATTTGATGGCATATAGAGTAGAGTAGATGCATTTGAAAATTTAATGGTGTTTAATATTATGATAGTTATTTTTGCACTAGTTTTTATATACTACTCCCTCCATTTCTAAATATAAGTTTTCTTTAGAGATTTCAATACGAACTACATTCAGATGTATATAGACATATTTAAAGTATAAATTCACTTATTTTGCATGTATGTAGTCGGTATTAACATGTCTAAACGGACTCATATTTAGAAACGAAAGGAGCAGGTCTGTTTGGCCCCCTGTACTTAAATCTGGGTTCCGATGCCCTAGGGCCTCATTGTCCCGTGACTGTCTTCTACACCATTATTTTTCTTCTAAAACTGAAAAGAAAAACACTCACCGGCGGGCCAGCAATGACACGGCACATGGGCTACACTACACATAACAGGCTTCTGCGCAGCCATAGATAAGAATGTACGGCGCGCAATAAAATACACTAGAACGTAGTACTGGCACAGAGGCCCTCTCATCCTTGTCCCTGGTACCAGTGATGACCAGCTTGTTTTGGAAGATAACTAATGTTAAACACTTTCAGTTGATAGCCCGCCACACAGCCCGCCCGAGGAATTAACACGTACTACTTCTACTACTAGTTTCACTGTTGCAAAACTTCAGCTTTAATTACTGTTGGATGGCCTACTTGGCTCCGGTAATCATGGGATCTTAGTAACGGTCACGTCGATGAGATGTTTGTTAGGGGGCTGTTCCTCCGTTACGCTTTTGTCCCGTTGACCCCCACCCAAAAAGAGCGCCTCCAACTAATCCCCTATATGCTCCTACTGAAACATTGGATCATCCCTACTGTTGTTACGTTAGTGCACTGTCCCTCAACAGCTTACGGGCGCCCTACAAAGATCCGAATGGCAGGACTTTATGTCAAATCGTTTGGTTAATCTGGCGATCAGTTTGTGTATTGTGCCGCCATGTGCTAACGCATGGCGTTCGCTCCCCGTCTCTTTCGTCCTAAAGAAAGCCAGATTAAGCGGCGTGACACGACATGCATGGGAGGGAAGCAACGAAATCTCTAAGATACGTACTACTAGAGTAAGAACAAATTAACACAGGGGAGCTAGGGTCTTAACCGGGGAGTTAGCTAATTAATATAGTTAGATGATCGACGGCGATGTAATTTGTAAACGAGGTCGATGCCATCACATCTCTGTCAAGAACAGCTCGCAAGCGACCCGAAGGGCCAGATACATCTATCTTTTCGGCAGCGCCACCCGTTACGGCTTTCGCCCACGCCAGCCGACATGGCCCGGGTCCCCGAACGCCCCGAGCTGGAGTGGTACGCTGATCTCTTCTTTCTGGGTTGTAATTTGAATTTGGGACGATCGATGCGATTTGCTTTTTAATGAAACACTAGTGAACTACTTTCTTCAAGATTGGTTTGATGTCAATATTTCACAAGCCAAGCAAAAGTTGCAAAAATGTTGAAATCCTTTTAGATATTGGCAACACAACTATGTTTTTTTTATAAAGACAGCTCCCTATCGGTTTTCCATTATAAGGGCATCTCCAATAGATTGTATGTTAGTCTTGTTGGTAAAATGTCCTTGTCATCAACCAACAAGCTATCATACAACTACTTCAATAGGTTGTAGTATGTAAGCTATCCAATAGATGACGAGAAATAAATGTGATTGCTCTCTATTTCATCTTGGAGCTTGTGCAAAGGTTGTTGGTTATTTTACATACAACTTTGCTCTCTCTTCATATTTATTACATACCACATCATCATTATGTCCTAGGTGGCAAATTTACCAACACCTATCTCTCCATATTGTCTTCCTAAAACAAACTACTAATGACGACGACATGAAACAAACAAAAGGAAACCGAATGATGCATATCAAGATGGTCCCCGGCTGGCCAGCCAAACCACGGGGAGGCTAAATCAACAAACTTGCCGATTACCTATAGAAGTTTCAAGCGGATTTACAGACATCATCATCCTGGGAAGCCACAAGCCGGAATCTCCTGAATGACAATTTTTAATGGAGCAAGATAAAAGAATTAAGGAGCCATACATCCGATAAATCATGAGTGAACATGGTGTCATTCGAGGATGTAATCTTGCCGGTCAGCTCCCACGTGATTCGTGCAATTTTAATACACAAAGCGCATATACTAATATCTCGTCACTGTATCCAGGTTGTATAGTTTTCCTAATCGCTCGGAGTGCATTAAGTTTTTGTCAGGCTAAATGGGTAACTACAACACGCTCCCTGCCACTTAATGCAGATAAGTACGCATTGAGTTACTGTCCATTTATGTGCTACCAGCTTCAGGCGAGAAGGGAAAATATTAGATGCTACCACACATTACATGCTGCCATGCTACCATTTTTCAAAAATGTATGTAAATGTGTCACAAAAATTCCGACACAATTTGTGAGTGTTCAAAAGGCATGTGTCTACAATATGTAAAAAGTTCAAATCAAAATTCGAAACACACATCGAGAAACAAAAAGACAAATTCAGTATGAATAGTGCCAAAAAAGACAAAAGCCAAATTCAGATTTGTCATTTTTGTTTCCCCATGTGTATTTTGTTTTTTTGAGTTGAACTTTTTACATGTTGTCAACATATGTCTTGTGAACACTCATAATTTTTTTCAGAACTTTTTGAAACAGCTAAATATGTTTTTTCAAAAATTGTATCATGGGAGCACCTAATGTGTGGGAGCATAGGAGATGGACAGTAGTGGCAGTTGTGAAAATAATCCAAATTACTACTCCCTCCGTCTAAGTGAGTAAGTCATCTTAGATTGTGCACCATGACCAAGGAGGAGGGAAAATGAGAGACTTTAATGTTTATTTGCTAATTAATAGCATTGGATGCAATGAACTAACCACTGCATGTCGTGTTTGGTAGCCTCAAGTCATTAAAAACATGCACACCCCTCATCTCTCATTGGTTGATATGTCAAAAAAGAAGAAACGAGGTAGAAGTAAATGTACCACCCCTAAGTGTTTTGGGATTATTTGGTTTTCGTAAGATGACTTACACACCTAGACGGAGGGAGTATGTCAGTGACTAGACGTATGCTGGCCTTTCGGCAACAATGATGGCCTACATCCTGTTTGCCATTGATCCGACCATAATGTTGTTGATAATGGCTTATTATCACAACCCACCCTAGCAGATTTACTCACGTTCATGTTAATTTGCAAGTATTATTTGCATCCTTATCACGTACCTTTAGTATAGTAATGAAGCCACAACCCAACTGCTCCTAAATGTAACTAGTTTCTTGCAATCCAGTTTCTCAAGCTCGGCATATATAGATGTTTGTGTTAACATTTTTATTTCAAATAATGTTATATCTCCTCCTCAATGAGACTAGTAACTAAATTGTCTTATGCCCCTAACATCATGTATATGATGTTGAAAAATGAAAACATCATATATATGCCGAACCCTACCGTCTCCGCTAGGGGAGGCACTATTACAATCCTAACAAGTACTATGAAGAATTTAAAAAAACACGTACTATGAACAACGGTTGACCAAAGAAGAAGAAGAAGTGAGTCATTAACCCCACGCGGTTTAATTACCAACATTCAAGGTGTACAGGGAAACCACTGGCGCAACACCTCACATTGATCTCTCAAGTATGTATCAGCTTCATTTAAGATGCCCAACCACCAGCCATATACATGTATTTGCTGAATTAACCTAGCATAGCGTTGGCGTATTCATTCAAGCGCTATATAAAGTGCTAATCACATAGCATGCATGGACTGCCCAGATTACATCCTCGCATGCCACCATGTCCCAAATATTCGCGTCACCATACATCCTACTAATAAGTTTGCAAAAGACTGTAAGAAGTGAACACACGATCCATCTCGGAAAGGAGAGTCTCCGTCATCCTGTCGTAAGCCGAAGCAAAGTTCTCCATCCAAGAGTGGCCCTAAAAAATTCTCGAGCGGTCGTCTCAACCTTTCTTATGCCACACTTCAGCACCCCTTGTTTTTCTGGATTTGTCTGCAAAATAAGCCAATCATGAAGCATTTTCACAATCAAGTTAACCATACATAAGGAACAATAACCTTGTTATTCTCGGAAATAACACCAATTCACAACTTCTAAATTACCAAAAAGATAGCAGAAATACCAGTGACTGCCATATTTTTTTCATCCTTACTAAAGTTTTTGATCCACACATTAAACATATCCTAAATATTATCACGTACATTATGTAGGTCAAAAGGACATTTCATAATGTTCCAGAGCATTTTAGCCACAGAGCATCTAAAACAACAAATGGTTTATACTCTCATCTCTTCCACAAAAAGGAAAACTTTTATCCCATTTACATCCCCTTCTAAGCAGATTATATTTTGTAAGGAGGCTATTTCGCAGCACCAGCCAAAGGAACACTTTAACTCCGTGAGGCATTTTGATTTTCCATAAAAATATATGTGGGTCCATCCCATTTTAAATGAAATATCTATAGTACATTTTATAGTATAAATTCCATTTTTAGTCAAAGTCTAACGAACTATATCTTTCTGATCAGTTAACACCACCCCAACACATACATCCTTAAAATGATTCCAAAGCTAAAGAGAATCCCCATACAATGTTCTTCTAAACTGAACACAATCTAGTCCTTTTCCAAGCAACTCGCTAACATATTTCTTCTTCTCAAAACAAATATTATAAAGCCTAGGAAAGATTTATTTCCAACCGACAATTCTTCCCAAAATCCCATAGTTTTCGATCCCCCACCTCAAACCTGCACAAGGACAGGAATTTTTGTTGATGTTTAACTTGTTGATACCAAAATTGTGAATCCCCTTATTAAATGTATCCTCATGTTCACCTTAATAGGAAGGCCAAACAATGACATCATAAAATAAGGGATGCCAATCAAAGATGTTTAAAATAAGAGTTATCGTCCCAACACTCGTAAGCAACCTGCCTTGCTAATTGCTACACTTCTTTTCCATCTTATCTTCACGGGGTTTCCAACCTTTGTTCCGAATTCTTTTCCATCTACAGACTTTCCAAGATATCTCACAGGGAGAGAATCCACGGGGCAAGTAAATATTTTAGCAAAAAATTCTGCTTTATTTACTACATCACCAAACAAAAACAATTCACTTTTGTAAAAATTAATCATTAATCCAGACATTTTTTCAAAAAGACAAAGCCCAAGCTTCAAATTTTGTGCACTATCATAACTATCCTGCAATGGGAAGATTGTGTTATTTGCATATTGCAACATATTAATTCCATTTCCTACATTATCCCCTAGGACTATTTTAATTAAATCATTTTTTCTTGCATTTTCCAAGATCATGGCTAAAGCATCATGTGCAAGATAAAAAATTAGGGGAGATAGAGAATCCCATTGTCTTAACCCTTTATGAGTAGGAAAAAAGGTACCAATTTCTCATTGACTTTAATAGAAACATTACCCCCTCTAATGGTATGCACAACCCAATCAACCAATTTTATCAGGAAATCCCTTTATTGTAAACCTTTGCAGGACAAAGGGCCACTTGAATTTATCATAAGCTTTTCTCAAAATCAACTTCAAAGAGCACAACTCTCTTTTTTATGGTGTGTACCATTCATGGCTTCATGTAAAATTAGGATCTCCTCCATAAGTTACCTGCCTTTTATAAAAGCAGTTTGTATTGGAGATACTACCTCCTCCCCAACAACCCCATCTAACCTGTTCATAAGGACTTTGATAAAAAAACATACATTCAGCAAACAGATGGGCATGACCTTCTGAATTTGATTTGCATCTTTAATTTTTGGGATCAAAGTAATAATTTCATCATTCAGTGTAGATATATCTAGTGCCCCATTGTGAAAATCATCAAATAGGGATTTAAGATCCATTTTCACAAGATCCCAAAAATGTTATTAAACTCGGTACTAAAACCATCAGGACATAGTGACTTGTTATGAGCCCAAACACTGCAATTTTAATTCCTCTAGAGAAAAAAACATTTGATAGTTTATTAGCAGCATCCCTAGGTGAAATGATTGATGTGGTTGACTAGAGGGGGGGTTATTACATGACTAACAAAATTTTAATCACTTCTACAAATTTTTGGCTTGACAATATAGTAGGTTGTCTAGACATGCAACTAGATGGACAAGCTATATAACAAGGAGCATAAGTAGCAAGTACAAGCAAATTAAACACAAGATATAAATTTGCACAAAGTAAAGGACCGAAATAACCTCATATGGAGTCTATGAAGACGACGAAGTGTTGCCGAAAATCCCTCCTTTTGGGGGAGGTACGTCTCTGCTAGGGGGGCATGGAGGCACGATATGGACTCCAGGCATCCCAAGGACACACCTAGTTCTCCTCATGCCCTCACACAATGTAAGGTGTTGTGAATCCACTAGCAGTGCCCTTGAAGGTGGCAACCGGGACCTTTATAAACAAACTTTGGGATCTCTCCACAAGTTAATTGGAGGCTCCCGACACCACCATAGAGCTTCACTACAATGGAATGTGGCTCCGAGGTGACCTCTTTCGTCTAGGGTGCCCAAACACTCAAGAGTAACAAGATCCACAAGAAATGTATGGGCGAATCAAGTATCTTTGGTGGAATTGTAGATCTAGGTCTCTTCCCTCAGTCCCTAGCAAATTAACAAGTTTGGTTGTCTAGAGAAGGAGATCGGGCAAGAAAGAGCTTCAGACATTAATGGAGGAGAGAGAGAGAGAGGTAATAGGTAGGTGGGAGATGGAAGAACCGCCTTCTTATATGGGCCAATAGCTCCCGTGCGACACATTTGAGGTGAATTGGCTTGAGTGCGACGTTGTTCGAGCGAATGGCTGTGGTGCGACACATTTGAGCAGGTAAATAGCCCACGCAAGACATGGCTGTTAAACTGAACTGATGCCCTCGTAAGCTATTGGGGGCTGGACACACCACTTATGCACGTAAGCACTGGACCCACCACTTATCCACCTAAGCGCGGGACCCACCACTTCTCTACTCGCGGGACCCACCTCCTCGCAGCTAGAAGATACGAGCGCCCGTGCCCGTCCGCCCGCCGCCGCCCATTCATCCCCTTTCCCCAATCTTTCTCTTCTCTGGCGACCTAGCGCAAATGTCTACCTCCTCCGCCACGCAATCAAAATGGCGACAGTATGGACCAGTGCTGCTAACAAGGTGCCCTGAATGCCCATGCCCAGACCCTCTTAAACGGTTGGTCACTAAAGGGATGACAATGGCAATCTTGGGCGGGAATTTGTGAAATGCTTGAGCAAACCAATGGCAGGAAGGGATGGCAAGGTTAGATCTCAGTTCTTAGCCCGTTCTTTCGCTGTCTTTCGCTCTGATTTCTCCATATTTTGTTTTTTCTCCTCGAATTTGGGATTTAGGGTTCATGTTGTTCTTTTCAGATCTTGAAGAAATGTTACCATTTCGAGTGGATTGATGAATATGTTGATAGGATTCAGTTTGAGGGCTACGTTGATTCGAGCGTGGCCGCAACCTGGGAGCTCAATTTGGGCGGGGTGCCGCCGATTGCTGTGGAGAATACGGGGAGCTCGGGCGGAGGGGCGGGCAGAGTCGTGCCGATGGCGATGTATGCGCGCAATGCTGAACTGCATGCGGAGTCCGAACTGACCGAGGAACTGAAGAAGATCAAGAAACATCTAATGCAGATGATCGATTTGCAGAAGCAAGCAAATATCATGGCAGGGGGGTTCTATTGTTGTATCATTGCTCTGTTTTTGTTTTATTTGTTGTTCATCCGTCATTAGAATGGGCATTTAGGCCTGTCAGTGTAGAGGATGTGATCTGTGCGCAAGTAATGTATCTGAATTGAAGCAGCAATTTGGAACACAAATTATTCAGTGTTCATGCTCTGTTTCCCCTGTTTTTGTTCTTCAGTTAACAGAGTACACACCCAAATTCAGTTTCTAGTAAAAAACAAAACTGGGCTGCCGAATAGATGTTGGGCCGTAAGGAGATCGGGCTCAAGGAGACCAGCCCACCCGCGTAGCGGCACCAGCCCACTTCTAACTTCTGCAAATAAAATGTTACTTGTTTTTACTTTGGCCTTTTTCTTGCACTAAATTTTGTGATGGATCATTTTTTGATGCAATAAAACCAAATGTTAATTGTTTTTATGCATGTCTACGGTTCCATGAACTAAATGAGTTGCATGAAGTAAATTAGTTTGTATTTCCTAGTTGCATGTCCATAGTGGGTTTGCGGGCCTGTGGGTTTGCATGGGGCTCCTAGTTGCATGTCCATGGTTTGGCCAATATTTTGAAGATGGTGTGTGTGGTGAGATTGAGGTGTAGCAACCCGGGCTCGTAGCAACCCATAGCAATACACAAATAATAACCAAGAACAACCCATAGCAATCTTCAAATAATAGCATGAAACACACAATATATATTGTAGCATAACGATTGCAAACCCATAGTTCCACGATAGCCTTACAACTCCATGATAGCCTTACAACTTAAAATACTAATACAACTTAATAATAGTAGCATAACGATTACTACTTAAAAAAACTAATACGATAAGCTAGATAGATCGGGGGGCACCAAACGCGGGTTCTTCTTCGGGCTCTTCTCCTCCTCCTCCTCCGGGAGCCCCCTCCTCCGGGGGAACAATGCCACCTTGCTTCTCTGGGCGCCGCCCTTCACTCCTCCCCGTTGTTGGTGGGGTACGGAAGCGTGTGCATAACGCCGTTGTTGGGGAAGATGCTCTGGAAGTCGGTGAAGATATTGTAGGTGGTGAAAGCTATGAACTCACAACCAACCCAATACGCTCGCCCGAGGAGATGGAAAGCATCGAAAGGGCTAGTGAACGTGGAGAGGAGCCCAACCACAACGCCGTTGTGGTTGACCTCCTCAACATGGTACATCCGAGGAGAGCCGAGGGGGAGGTGGCGGAAGCCGGTCGCAAGGAAGAACTCCGTTAACTCCCTTGCGCCCCTCCACCTCGAGATCGCCCAAACCCTAAGGGTTCTCTCTACACACACTCCGGCCGGGTAGAGCCTTTCCGGCACGGTTGGGGGGAAACGGTAGGTGGGGGGCGGTGTACTGCATGGTGGCGGGGTGGCTCGAGTGCTCGGTCGGGTTTGATGGAGAAGAAGGAAGAAGAAGGGCAGAGGAGGCAGAGGATGGGGTATGATGGATGAGGAGGGAGAGGACGATAGTGCCCGTCTTAAATAGCCCAAGTGCGGCGTGGTTTCACCCCGTCGAAACCCTAGAATTAATGGGCGGGCGGCGTTTGGTGGCGCCCCATGAAATTGTGTACACGAGCGTGGCCGTGGGAAACGGACTGCGACGCTTCTGTGCCAACCGGTCGCGAGTCAAGGGGGACAGGCTCACGCACGCGTCTGTGCCGTCGTGGGTCAAGGGGACACGCCTTCCCCGGGTTCTCTGCGTGTGCCGCCCGTGCATGCATGCCGTAGCCCATTATTTGCTCATCTTGCTAGGGCCTGGCTAGAGGGCAAGGTTCGGTCGATGGGAGACGTGACAATAATTGACGCCTTCTTTTGCCCATCTTGTAACGGGCAGCACGCCATTTGAACTGCATCGATACCCACATCGATACCCCATGCCAGTATTGCATCCTCAAAGAGGAGCACGCCATGCCACGGCACACCTGCCATGCAGCGTTGGCTTTTTGGTTGTCTTCATCGGGCTGCTGCATTGTGGCCTGGTGCATGCTTTGATGCGACGCTGCATCGGTTGTAATGGTAGGCATGCGACAGCTTACTGCGTCGATAGGGGTGGCGGAGCAGGGCTACGTCGAGGCATGCATGCAACGCACGGGCGCAGTTCTGCGGGTGGGCATGCATGCTGCGGGTAGGCACGGGCACGCATGCAACGATGGAAAGGGCACTGCGTAGGCTTGGTCCATGCACCGCGTCAACTCTTGCCGTTGGATTCAAATGAACGGTCCTGATGCCCCAACGAGAGAGGCTGATCCAAACCCCACCGCGTCAACCAATCAGCGCGTCTCATGCGGATCGCTGCACACTGTAGCTAACCCTAGCACCTGATCTCAACCGTCCACGCACAACGATCGACGACCAGGTAGTGTGCGGGGTTTTGAGGGGTTTTGAGGGGTTTTGAGAGGTTTTGACTGATTAGGGTTGAGCATAACTAATTCAAAAAAAATCAAAAAAATATAAAACTTGCGCACATAGTCTTATTATGTCGTATAGTAACGAGAAAAAAATATAAATATGGTTTACATACATTTTTACGAAAAATCCTTCACAAAATTGTCATTCCTCAAACAATGTAGTATGGAGTTCAAGGGAGAGAGTAGTGGGCACCCGAGAGTAGGTGGGGTTTTGAAAATGAAAAGTGTGAAAACCTCACCAAAACTTCATTTTGGATTGACTAAGAAAGATCTGAACTTACTTTTCTCATTTTCATGTTTTAAACTTGTTTTATATATAATTTTCTATTAAACCTTGTTTTTTCAAAAAGAAAAGAAAATAATAGAAAATTAATTCAATAAATAGTGAGACTTTAGATTTACACTATATAGGTAGAATAGATGTGTAGAAAAATTATTTGGCTGGTTTAGACAAGGTGCCAAAAAAACTTGCTTAAATATGAGGCTGTTTACCCTACCTTTGGAGGTCATTTGAAACACACTTTTCATGACTATGAGTTCAACTTACCAAAAGGGCTCGGAATGATCAGCAAGCAAACATATTTCACTTGAGGTACTTTAGATAGCACTAAAACATCAATAGCCCAAATTTAAACAAACAAGTTCTCTGTTCGAATAGAAATATGGGGATACATAGTGACTACCAGTACGCATAGTGTTACAAATATTATTGCATGCCCCAAATTTTCAAACTGTTCTCTGTTCTACTTCTTCCTACCACGTCGTGTGCCCTTCTTCGCCTTAGCCCTTCTTGGTTTTGGTTCTACTACACACACAAGTTCACTGATTATCTTGGTTTTCTTCACTGGTCTTTTCAACACCTCGCCAATACCCTCGTGATCAGTGTCTTCAGTCTCAATGTTGACACCAATTTCAGTTTCTTTGGTGTGTACCTCAACATGGGTTTCTTCAGTCTGAACCTCGACACGCTCAGGTTCAGTTTCTTCAGTCTGAACCTCGACACGCTCAGGTTCAGTTTCTTCAGTGTGCACCTCCACATCAGTTTCTTCAGTCTGAATGTTGACTGCAGCAGGATTTTCTTCAGTCTGCTCAGGCTCAGGCACACTTCTCTTCTTTCTACCGCCATTGACTCTTGCTTTTTTTGTTGGCCAACACTGTTCAACAACAAGGGGCTGACTTGCTCGCTTCCTCCTGTGCAGAAAATGTTATAGATATAGTAATTGGAAAAAAGCACCAAATCAAAACACAGACAAATAAACAAGAACATACTTTGGCTTATCAGGAGTGTAACGGCATTTGACAGATCCCACTCTGTGCCCAAGTTCCTGGCACAACTTGCATCTGTTTTTGTTACCTTTTTGGGCCCTTTTTGGCTTTTCATCTTTCTTTCCCTTCTTACTACTCCCACCTTTCTCAAACCATGCCTTGAATCTACTCTGTTTAGGCCTGCCAGCCTTTCTTTTCGTCAAGGGAGGACACATGGAAAATTCAATGTCCACTTCAGGCCACTGAGACTGATCTGTAAGTGCTGGAATTGGAGTAGCATATGCAGCTTTGAATCTTGCTACCGAATAATATTCATGCAGATATGGGTGCATGTTTATCTTCGGTTGGGATGCTAAGAAAAGAATGGCATGCTCACATGGTTTACCAGTGTGTTGCCACTCGAGGCAAGTGCAATCATGCAATTCAGTGTTAACAACATGTCTCCTTCCAGTTTTGTTATCTCTAACTTCAGCACCCCAAGGTGAAGATTTTTCAACAAACAAATGTGAAAGACTTCTGCTCCTATTGACCACCTGTTGTACCACTGCTGGAAGCTTATCACCTTGCAGACAATCACCTATCCTTCTTCTCAATTCCCACAACCGCATGAGCATGATCCTGATTTGGTCAACCATGTCATGCACAGGCAAATCTTTTAACTCCTTCACCTTGTTGTTGAAACTCTCTGCCAAATTGTTGTTGATGTGGTCACACTTGATGGCAGTGTTGAATGCTGACCTGTACCATAACAAAGAATGGTAGGTGTTCAGCCATGGACCAAACTCATCACATGCTGCCATTATCTTATCAAGATGATATTTGTGTGTCTGTCTAGTGTAAGATCTTGCTGCTGGCCACATGCGCCCAAATTCTTCTCCTCTAAATTTTTTGATCAAATTCATCCACAAATGACCGAAGCACTCCCTCTGCTCAGCATGTGGGAAAACATTTTTCACTGAATTTTCAAGCCCCTTACATGCATCTGTGTGTATAGCCAAAGGTGACACTGGCCCTAGGCATCTTTTCAACTGGATCATGAACCATGTCCATGAAGCCTCTGTTTCTGACTGAAACAAGCCAACAGCAATAGGAAACATCCAGTTGTGTCCATCTAGAGCATTGCATGCTGCCAACTGACCATTCCACTTGCCTGTCAAAAATGATGAGTCTATGCTCAAATATGGACGGCACCCTGCTTTGAAGCCATCTATGCAAGGCTTCAAAGCCATAAAAAACTTGGAGAACTTGACTTCACCTTTGGCTGATACCTCTGTATCTATCTCCACAACACTACCAGGTGACCTCTTTTCCACCTCTGCTTTGAAGTTGTAAAGCATCCTAAATGTATTTGCCCAATCACCATATAAATTTTTCATTGTCCTTTGTTTTGCCTTCCACACTGTGGTATATTTCAGTTTAATGGGGTACATCTTTTCCAAGTCTACTTTGAGTTTCTTGGCAGTAGTGTTTGGTGTTTTGGCTAAAATTGGGGTGATCTTTTCTGCAACCCAAAGTTGTGATGTCATGGTTGATACTCTCTGTGAACTTGTAATACAAGTATGTTGATTGGGGATTTGGTTAACCCTGACAGTACTTCCATCAGGTTGCAGTCTAGCAGATATGTACCACTTGCAAGGCTTGACACTACCATCAAATCCTCTGCACCTCGCATAAAACTTCTTTCTATCAGTCCAAACAGTCTTGGCATCAAACTCATGTTTCACTGCATAAGTCTTGAAACACATCCTAAACTCCTTCATGCTTGGGAACAACTTGCCTACTTCAATGACAGGGTTTTCTTTGTCATACACATGCACCAGCTCATCATCATGTGCATCATCTACTTCATCTGCAGCTTGTTCCATCAATTGTCCATCTACATCTTCATCAGCATTAGCAGGCAAACTAGATTCGCCCCTCTCCTGCTTATCTCTGTCATCGACTGGAATGCCAAAAAGTTTGGCCATCTCAATGTCAGGCATTGGTGCAATGACCAAATCAGTAGGCTCATCTAATTCAACTACATTCCAATCAACAGTTGCTGCAGTTTCAGTTTCAGTTCCAGTCACCTGTCCCTCTTCGGCTATTACTGTAAGTTCAGTACACATGGGAATCAATGGCCTCTGTGTAGCCCAATCATCATCTACCATCTGCGCAGCCAATTGTGATGGCACATATCCAACCTTCGAAAAAATATTCAGATCAACCAGCTCAGCAAAAAATTAGCTCGTTTGCTTGTCCAGCCGTTTTGCCGATCGATTTCATCAACAATCTGTTCACCATCTTCCATTCTCACATACTCTCCTTTCCAATCATCAAACCGCAACAGTGATACTTCTTGCTCTGGACCCCAAACAACATTCTCCCCAATTTTTTCCACCCATTTCTTCACTGCCTTCTCTCCCATGTTCTGTAGAACTTGTGGATCAATCTCTGTAAACTCAACCTCCCATTTAACAATTGTGTCTCTCTCAATGTTCTGAATGCTACCATCAACTAATTTTGCCTTTGATGGAAAGAAATTGACCGTCAATTCGAAGGTCCGAGCGGCAGCATCCCCTCTGTCAGTGGCGGACAGTGTGAGCCCGTGAGAAAGAGCAGACTAGGCCCTAATTGCATGCAAAATTGGATCGGAGAGAGGCGCATTACCTATTCGAAGTTGAATCTGGCGGCTCCATCTCAGTATGCCCATGGGCTCCCCTCACAACCTATCGATTCAACAAGCGAAAACAGAGGAAACGAGCTGAGATCTACGGGGCCGAGAGAGGAACGGGAGGGGGACTAGGGTTCTCACTCACCATTTTTTGAGGACGAAGGCTCCGTCGCCGTTGAGAACGAGGGCTCCGCCGCCGCCACCGAGAACGCAAGATCCGCCGCCACCGGAGAAGAAGGGGGGGAGGGGCAGAGTGGCGGGCCCGACACGGTCGGGCGGCAGGGCACGGTCAGCTGTTTTGAGGAGCAATTAAGTTGGACCCACATGTCCTAACATAAACGGGCTTGGTTGACGACCAATTTAACCACATTTAACACCCCATGTGGCCCTGGGCTATTTACCTGCTCAAATGTGTCGCACCACAGCCATTCGCTCGAACAACGTCGCACTCAAGCCAATTCACATCAAAAACGTCGCACAGGAGCTATTGGCCCTCCTTATATAGTGCTCTCCCAAATCCAACAGTCATGCACGTTTGCAACACCGGAGCGGTATAACCGTCAGGCCTCTGGTAATACTGGTAAATTGTGAATTTATCGAAACAACCATTTAACAACTGCCCTTGTGCCACTCATCACTCGAAAGAATCACCCTTGCAGTCATGGTTTGTAAGGTACGTGGCACGGTCCAACTGCCCAAATTGCATCCTCTTGTTGCTACTAAGTCTGGGGCGGTACAACCGCCTTGGACCCCGGTAGTACCAGTTAATATAAAGATAAACCAGAATTACCGTGAGGCTACCGATGGAGCACTGCTGCCAAACCCAAGGGAATCACCCCTCATGCGGTAGTTGCGCCGGTGCAGGAGCTGGTAGTACCGCTTGCACAAGGACCTGTAGTACCGTTTCCACAATGAAGGAAATATGCCCTAGAGGCAATAATAAAGTTATTATTTATTTCCTTAATTCATGATAAATGTTTATTATTCATGCTAGAATTGTATTAACCGGAAACTTACTACATGTGTGAATACATAGACGAAAACATGTAATCCCTTGTATGCCTCTACTTGACTAGCTCGTTAATCAAAGATGGTTATCTTTCCTAACCATAAACATGTGTTGTGATTTGATGAACGGGATCACATCATTAGGAGAATGATGTGATGGACATGACCCATCCGTTAGCTTAGCATTATGATCGTGTCAGTTTCATTGCTACTGCTTTCTTCATGACTTATACAAGTTCCTCAGACTATGAGATTATGCAACTCCTGAATACCGGAGGAACACTTTGTGTGCTACCAAACGTCAAAACGTAAATGGGTGATTATAAAGTTACTCCACAGGTGTCTCTGAAGGTGTTTGTGGGGTTGGCATAGATCGAGATTATGATTTGTCACTCCATGTTTCAGAGAGGCATCTCTAGGCCCTCTCGGTAATACTCATCACTATAAGCCTTGCAAGCATTGTGACTAATGAGTTAGTGGTGGGATGAAGTATTATGGAATGAGTAAAGAGACTTTCCGGTAACGAGATTGAACTAAGTATTGATATACCGACGATCGAAACTCGGGCAAGTAACATGCCGATCACAAAGGGAACAACGTATGTTGTTATGCGGTTTGACCGATAAAGATCTTCGTAGAATATGTAGGAACCAATATGAGCATCCAAGTTCCGCTATTGGATATTGACCGGAGATGTGTCTCGGTCATGTCTGCATAGTTCTCGAACCCATAGGGTCCGCACGCTTAATGTTCAATGACGATTGGTATTATGAGTTTATGTGATATGATGTACCGAAGATTGTTCAGAGTCCCGGATGTGATCACGGACATGAAGAGGAGTCTCGAAATGGTTGAGACATAAAGATTGATATATTGGACGACAATATTCAGACACCGGAAGTGTTCCGGACAAGTTTTGGATAAAACCGCAGTGCCGGAAGGGTTATCGGAACCACCGGAGAAGTAATGGGCCTCATTGGGCCTAGGGGAGAAAGAGAGGGGCTACCAAGAGCTGGCCGCGCGCGCCCGATGGCCTAGTCCGAATTGGACTAAGGGGAGGGGCGGCGCCCCCTCCTTCCTTCTCTTTCCCCCTCCTTCCTTCTTCTCCTAGTAGGACTAGGAAAGGGGGGAGTCCTACTCCTCCTAGGAGGAGGATTCCTCCCTCCTTGGCGCGCCTATGAGGGCCGGCCGGCCTCACCTCTCCTCCTTTATATATGGGGGAGGAGGGCACCCCTAAGACACACAAGTTGACAATTGTTTTATCCGTGTGCGGTGCCCCCCTCCACAGTTACACACCTCGGTCATATGGTCGTAGTGCTTAGGCGAAGCCGTGCGCTGGTAACTTCATCATCACCGTCACCATGCCTTCGTGCTGATGAAACTCTCTCTCGAACTCAGCTAGATCTAGAGTTCGTGGGATGTCACCGAGCTGAACGTGTGCAGATCGCGGAGGTGCCGTACCTTCAATGCTAGATCGGTCGGATCGTGAAGACGTACGACTACATCAACTGCGTTGTCATAACGCTTTCGGTCTACAAGGGTACGTAGGCAACACTATCCCCTCTCGTTGCTATGCACACCTAGTGATAGATCTTGCGTGATCATAGGAATTTTTTTGAAGTTACTGCGTTCTCCAACAGTGGCATCCGAGCTAGGTCTATGCATAGATGTTATATGCACAAGCAGAACATAAAGAGTTGTGGGCGATAATAGTCATACTGCTTACCAGCATGTCATACTTTGATTCGGCGGTATTGTTGGATGAAGCGGCTCAGACTGACATTACGCGTACGCTTATGCGAGACTGGTTCTACCGACATGCTTCGCACATAGGTGGCTGGTGAGTGTCTTTTTCTCCAACTTTAGTTGAATCGAGTGTGGCTACGCTCGGTCCTTGTTGAAGGTTAAAACAACACACTTGATGAAAAATTGTTGTGGTTTTGACACGTAGGTAAGAATGGTTCTTGCTAGAAGCCCATAGCAGCCACTTAAAACTTGCAACAACAAAGTAGAGGACGTCTAACTTGTTTTTGCAGGGCTTGCTGTGATGTGATATCGTCAAGACATGATGTGATATAAATTGTTGTATGAGATGATCATGTTTTGTAACAAAGTTATCAGCAACTAGCATTAGCCACATGGTTGTCGCTTTATTGTATGCAATGCAATCATCATGTAATTGTTTTACTTTCGCACTATGCGGTAGCGATAGTCGTAGTAACAATAGTTGGCGAGACGATAAACGACACTACGATGGAGATCAAGGCGTCGCGCCGGTGACGTTGGAGATCATGATGATGCTTCGGTGACGGAGATCATGAGCACAAGATGATGATGGCCATATCATGTCACATATTTTGATTGCATGTGATGTTTATCCTTTATGCATCTTATTTTGCTTAGAACGTCGGTAGTATTATAAGATGATCCCTTACTAAATTTCAAGGTACAAGTGTTCTCCCTGAGTATGCAGAGCTACAGTTCGTCGTGCCATGACACCACGTGATGATTGGGTGTGATAAGTTCTACGTTCACATACAACGGGTGCAAGCCAGTTTTGCACACACAGAATACTCAGATTAAACTTGACGAGCCTAGCATATGCAGATATGGCCTTGGAACACTGAGACCGAAAGGTTGAGCATGAATCATATAGTAGGTATGATCAACATAGTGATGTTCACCATTGAAAACTACTCCATCTCACGTGATGATCGGACATGGTTTAGTTGATTTTGATCACGTGATCACTTAGATGATTAGAGGGATGTCTATCTAAGTGGGAGTTCTTAAGTAATATGATTAATTGAACTTTAATTTTTCATGAACTTAGTATCTGATAGTATTTTGCATGTCTATGTTGTTGTAGATCAATGGCCCGTGCTACCGTTCCTTTGAATTTTAATGCATTCCTAGAGAAAGCTAAGTTGAATTGAATTTTAATGCATTCCTAGAGAAAGCTAAGTTGAAACATGATGGCAGCAACTACGCGGACTGGGTCCGTAACTTGAGGATTATCCTCATTGCTGCAGAGAAGAATTACGTCCTGGAAGCACCGTTGGGTGCCAGGCCTGCTGCAGATGCTACTGATGATGTTAAGAACGTCTGGCAGAGCAAAGCTGATGACTACTCTATAGTTTAGTGTGCCATGCTTTATGGCTTATAATCGGGACTTCAAAGACGTTTTGAACATCATGGAGCATATGAGATGTTCCAAGAGTTGAAGTTAATATTTCAAGCAAATGCCCGAGTTGAGAGATATGAAGTCTCCAACAAGTTCTACAATTTCAAAATGGAGGAGAATAGTTCTGTCAATGGACACATACTCAAAATGTCTGGGTACCATAATCACTTGACTCAACTGGGAGTTGATCTTCCAGTTGATTGTGTCATTGACAGAGTTCTTCAATCACTGCCACCAAGCTATAAAGGCTTTGTGATGAACTATAATATGCGAGGGATGAACAAGACTATTCCCGAGATCTTCGCGATGCTAAAGGCCGCGGAGGTAGAAATAAAAAAGGAGCATCAAGTGTTGATGGTCAACAAGACCACTAGTTTCAAGAAAAAGGGTAAAGGGAAGAAGGTCAACTTCAAGAAGAACGGCAAAAAGGTTCCTCCTCAAGAGAAGAAACCCAAGTCTGGACCTAAGCCTGGAATTGAGTGCTTTTACTGCAAAGGGACTGGTCACTAGAAGCGGAACTGCCCCAAGTATTCGGCGGATAAGAAGGATGGCAAAGTGAAAGGTATATTTGATATACTCCCTCCGTCCAGAAATACTTGTCGAAGAAATGGATGAAAATTGATGTATCTAGAACTAAATTGCGTCTAGATACATCCATTCCTCCGACAAGTATTTTTGGACGGAGGGAGTACATGTTATTGATGTGTACTTAACTAATGCTCGCAGTAGCGCCTATGTATTTGATACTGGTTCTGTTGCTCATATTTGCAACTCGAAGCAGGGGCTACAGATTAAGCGAAGATTGACTAAGGACGAGGTGATGATGCGCGTGGGAAATGGTTCCAAAGTCGATGTGATTGCGGTCGGCACGCTACCTCTACATCTACCATCGGGATTAGTTTTAGACCTGAATAATTGTTATTTGGTGCCAGCGTTGAGCGTGAACATTATATCTGGATCTTGTTTAATGCGAGATGGTAATTCATTTAAATCAGAGAATAATGGTTGTTCTATTTATATGAGTAAAATCTTTTATGGTCATGCACCCCTGCTGAGTGGTATATTTTTGTTGAATCTCAATAGAAGTAATACACATATTCATAGTGTTGAAGCCAAAAGATTGAAGTTTAATATTGATAATGCAACTTATTTGTGGCACTGCCATTTGGGTCATATCAGTGTAAAGGGCATGAAGAAACTCCATGCTGATGGACTTTTGGAATCACTTGATTATGAATCACTTGGTGCTTGCAAACCGTGCCTTATGGGCAAGATGACTAAAACTCAATTCTCCGGAACAATGGAACGAGCTACTGACTGGTTGGAAATAATACATACCGATGTATGCTGTCCAATGAGTATTAAGGCTCGTGGTGGGTATCATTATTTTCTTACCTTCACAGATGATTTGAGCAGATATGGTTACATCTACTTAATGAAGCATAAGTCTGAAACATTTGAAAAGTTCAAAGAATTTTAGAGTGAAGTGGAAAATCATCGTAACAAGAAAATAAAGTTTGTACCTTCTAATCGTGGAGGAGAATATTTGAGTTACGAGTTTGGTCTTCATTTGAAACAACATGGGATAGTTTCACAATTAACGCCACCTGGAACACCACAGCGAAGTGGTGTGTCCGAACGTCGTAACCATACTTGTTTAGATATGGTGCGATCCATGATGTCTCTTACCGATTTACCGCTATCATTTTGGGGTTATGCTTTAGAGACGGCCGCATTCACTTTAAATAGGGCACCATCAAAATCCGTTGAGACGACGCCTTATGTACTATGGTTTGGCAAGAAACCAAAGTTGTCGTTTCTTAAAGTCTGGGGCCGCAATGCTTATGTGAAAAAGCTTCAACTTGATAAGCTCGAACCCAAATCGCAGAAGTGCATCTTCATAGGATACCCAAAGGAAACTTTTGCGTACACCTTCTATCACAGATCCGAAGGCAAAATCTTTGTTGCTAAGAATGGATCCTTTCTAGAGAAGGAGTTTCTCTCAAAAGAAGTGAGTGGGAGTGTGACGCCCCCGATTCAATCGTACACTAATCATGCACGCAAATGTGTACGATCAAGATCAGGGACTCACGGGAAGATATCACAACACAACTCTACAAATAAAATAAGTCATACAAGCATCATAATACAAGCCAGGGGCCTCGAGGGCTCGAATACAAATGCTCGATCATAGACGAGTCAGCGGAAGCAACAATATCTGAGTACAGACATAAGTTAAACAAGTTTGCCTTAAGAAGGCTAGCACAAACTGGGATACAGATCGAAAGAGGCGCAGGCCTCCTGCCTGGGATCCTCCTAAACTACTCCAGGTCGTCGTCAGCGGGCAGCACGTAGTAGTAGGCACCTCCGGTGTAGTAGGGGTCGTCGTCGACGGTGGCGTCTGGCTCCTGGACTCCAGCATCTGGTTGCGACAACCAGGAAGAAGGAAAGGGAAAAAAAGGGGGGAGAAAGCAACAGTGAGTACTCATCCAAAGTACTCGCAAGCAAGGAACTACGCTACATATGCATGGGTATATGTGTAAGGAGGCCATATCAGTGGACTGAACTGCAGAATGCCAGAATAAGAGGGGGATAGCTAATCCTGTCGAAGACTACGCTTCTGGCAGCCTCCGTCTTGCATCAAGTATAAGAGAGTAGATTGAAGTCCTCCAAGTAGCATCTCCCAGTAGCATCTCATAGCATAATCCTACCCGGCGATCCCCTCCTCATTTCCCTGAGGTAGAGCGACCACCGGTTGTATCTGGCACTTGGGAGGGTGTGTTTTATTAAGTATCCGGTTCTAGTTGTCATAAGGTCAAGGTACAACTCCAAGTCATCCTGTTACCGAAGATCACGGCTATTCGAATAGATTAACTTCCCTGCAGGGGTGCACCACATAGCCCAACACGCTCGATCCCATTTGGCCGGACACACTTTCTGGGGTCATGCCCGGCCGCGGAAGATCAACACGTCGCAGCCCCACCTAGGCACAACAGAGAGGCCAGCACGCCGGTCTAAACCTAAGCGCGCAGGGGTCTGGGCCCATCGCCCTGAGCACACCTGCACGTTGCGTGGGCGGCCGAAAGCAGACCTAGCCTAGTGGCGTTCCAGTCCAATTCGGCGCGCGCCGCTCCGTCGCTGACGTCTGAAGTGCTTCGGCTGATACCACGACGTCGGGATACCCATAACTACTCCCACGTAGATGGTTAGTGCGTATAGGCCCGTAGCCAGACTCAGATCAAATACCAAGATCTCGTTAAGCGTGTTAAGTGTCCGCGAACGCCGAACAGGGCCAGGCCCACCTCTCTCCTAGGCGGTCTCAACCTGTCCTGCCGCTCCGCCACAAAGATCCACACAGAGGGCCGTCGGGACAAAGGTCCTTTCAGCCCCCAATCCGTGAAGCACTCGCGGGTACTCTTCGAGCTGACCCGACTTTAGTCACCATCTGTGTAGTATGTAGTATGTGTAGTATATACCCGTGATCACCTCCCAGGTGATCACGGCCCGATAGTATAGCAAGGCAGACTGACAAGAATGTAGGGCCAATGATGATAAACTAGCATCCTATACTAAGCATTTAGGATTGCAGGTAAGGTATCAACAGGTGTAGCATCAATGTCAGGCTATGCATCAGAATAGGTATAACAGAAAGCAGTAACATGCTACACTACTCTAATGCAAGCAGTATAGAGTAGAATAGGCGATATCTGGTGATCAAGGGGGGGCTTGCCTGGTTGCTCTGGCAAGAGAGAGGGGTCGTCAACTCCGTAGTCGAACTGGGCAGCAGCAGCGTCGGTCTCGTAGTCTACCGGAGAGAAGAGGGGGAAGAAACAATGAATACCAAGTAAACAGATGCATATCGAGGCATGACATGTCAAGAAGCGATGCTAGGCGTGCCCTAACGTGGTATGAGGTGGTACTGGTTAAGGGGGGAATCATCCGGGAAAGTATTCCCGGTGTTTCGCGTTTTCGGACAGATGAACCGGAGGGGGAAAGTTGCGTGTTTGGTATGTTAGAGGTGTGTGGTGGACGAACGGGCTGCGTATCCGGAATCGTCTCGTCGTTCTGAGCAACTTTCATGTTGAAAATATTTTAATCCGAGTTACGGATTAAAAGATAAGATTTTTAAAAGATTTTAACAATTTTGGAATTTAATTATTTATTTAATTAATTCGAAAAAAAGGTATTTATGATGTCAGCATGATGTCATGCTGACGTCAGCAGTCAACAGGGGTTGACTGAGTCAACCCTGACATGTGGGTCCAGTGGGACCCACCTGTCATTCTCTATTTAGGTTAATTAGGGTTTAGGTTAATCTAATTACAGTTTAATTAATCTTAACTAGTTAATTAATTTAATTAAACCGGATTAATTAACTTAATTAATTAATTAATTAATTAATAATTTTATTAAATCATTTTAATTTTATTAATTATATTTATTGTTTTTATTTATTTTATTATTTATTTATTTATTTTTATTTTTTTATTTTTATTTTTTTATATTTTTTTTAACGTTCTGGGGCGGGGCCCCCTAGTCAGTGGCTCATCCGAGCCACCAGGGGCTAATGGGAGCGGGCCAAACGGGGCTGCAACCGGGCGGAGCCCCGGGGCGTTTGGGCGCGAGCGCCGGCGTCCAGGGGTCGCGACGGCGACCGAAGCGGGGCTGGGACGGCGAGCGGCTGTGGCGCGAGGCGAGGCGGGGCGATGGCGCGGTCGGTGGTGCCCGTGCACGTGGCCGAGGCGACCAGGGGGGGAAGGGCGCGGCGGCCGCGGCAGGGGAGCCGCACGGGGGAGCGGGGAGGGGCCGGGGGTGGGACGGCGGCGTGGCCGCGGGTGGCCGGAGCCGGGGCGGAGCCGGCGACGGGGCTCCGGGCGCGGCGTCGTTCGGGAGGGGGGAGAGAGGGGAACGACGGAGGGGGAGGGGGCGAGCTCACATCGGGGCGCGCCGGGTCTATGCGAGCGGGCTCGGTGGAGGGCGGTGACGACCGGCGAGGAGGCGGGCGGGGGCGAGCTCGCCGGGGTCGGGGAGGCGGAGGGGGTCGGGATCGACCCGCGGCAGCGGTTGCTCGTGCTTGGGGGCGACGGAGGGGAGGAGGGGACCCCGGACGGTGGAGAGGAGGATGAGGGGGGGGGTCCGGGCGGCGGTGGGGCGGCGGGGGCCGCCGGCGAGGTGGGGGGGGGCGACGGGGGTCTCGCCCCGATCTGGATCGGGCGAGGGAGCAGGGGAGCGTGGGTCGGGGCGCGTGGGGGGGGGAGTGTGGGTGACGGGGTGGGGTTAGGGTTTCCGTCGTGGGGGGATAAGGGGAGAGGGCTGGGGGCCGGCCGGGCCTGGTGGTGGCCCAGTTGGCCTGTGGTCAGCTGGGCCGAAGCCCGGGGGGTTTCTTTTCTCCTTTTTTTTGTATTGTTTTCTGTTTTCTCTTTTTTTTTAATTTATTTTCCTTTCTGTTTTATTCAATTTAAAATATTTATGCATTTTATAAAAATGTGTTTACTTCACCATAATTATCTTTGTAATATTTGACAACCCCCGAACATTTTAGATCTAATTTTTTTTGAAAACTTTTATTGTTTGCCTATGTTTTCAATTGAATTTGAACCGAGTTCGAATCAACGTGAGTTTAATCACGGTAACCGAGGTGACGTGGCATCATTAGCAGGGATTACTGTAGCTTAATTATCCGGGCGTTACAGGGAGGAAAGTAGAACTTGATGAGGTAGTTGTACCTTCTCCCTTGTTGGAAAGTAGTTTATCACAGAAATCAATTCCCGTGATTCCTACACCAATTGGTGAGGAAGCTATGGTCATGAAGCTTCAAATCAAATTACTACCAAACCTTGTAGGTCTTCTAGAGTAAGATCCGCACCAGAGTGGTACAGTAATCTTGTTCTGGAAGTCATGTTACTAGACCATGATGAACATACGAACTACGAGGAACTGATGATGAGCCCAGATTCCGCAAAACGGGTAGATGCCATGAAATCTGAGATGGGATCCATGTATGAGAACAAAGTGTGGACTTTGGTGGACATGCCCGATGATCGGCAAGCCATAGAAAATAAATGGATCTTTAAGAAGAAGACTAACGCAGACGGTAATGTTACTGTTTAAAAAGCTCGACTTGTTGCGAAAGGTTTTCGACAAGTTCAAGGAGTTGACTACGATGAGACTTTCTCACCCATAGCAATGCTTAAGTCTGTCCGAATCATGTTAGCAATTGCTGCCTTCCATGATTATGAAATTTGGCAAATGGATGTCAAAACTGCATTCCTGAATGTATTTCTGGAAGAAGAATTGTATATGATGCAACCGAAAGGTTTTGTCGATCCAAAGGGTGCTAACAAAGTGTGCAAGCTCTAGCGATCCATTTATGGACTGGTGCAAGCATCTCGGAGTTGGAATAAACGCTTCGATAGTGTGATCAAAGCATATGGTTTTATACAGACTTTTGGAGAAGCCTGTATTTACAGGAAAGTGAGTGGGAGCTCTGTAGCATCTCTAATCTTATATGTAGATGACATATTGTTGATTGGAAATGATATAGAATTTCTGGATAGCATAAAGGGATACCTGAATAAGAGTTTTTCTATGAATACCTCGGAGAAACTTCTTACATATTGGGCATCAACATCTATAGAGATAGATCAAGACGCTTAATTGGACTTTCACAAAGCACATATGAAAGATCGAGGATGTCGCCTAGAGGGGGGGGTGAATAGGTGCTTTAAAATAATTACGGTTAAGGCTTGAACAAATGCGGAATAAACCTAGCGGTTAATCTGTCAAGCACAAAACCTAAAACAACTAGGCTCACCTATGTGCACCAACAACTTATGCTAAGCAACATAAGCAACTATGTGATAGCAAGATATATGACAAAGAAAAATATGGCTATCACAAAGTAAAGTGCATAAGTAAAGGGCTCTGGTAAAAGATAACCGAGGCACGCAGAGACGACAATGTATCCCGAAGTTCACACCCTTGCGGATGCTAATCGCCGTTTGGAGCGGTGTGGAGGCACAATGCTCCCCAAGAAGCCACTAGGGCCACCGTAATCTCCTCACGCCCTCGCACAATGCAAGATGCCGTGATTCCACTAAGGGACCCTTGAGGGCGGTCACCGAACCCGTACAAATGGCGACCCTTGGGGGCGGTCACCGAACCCTGTACACTTTGGCAACCCTTGGGGGCGGTCACCGGTACCCGTCAAATTGCTCGGGGCGATCTCCACAACCTAATTGGAGACCCCGACGCTTGCCCGGAGCTTTACACCACAATGATTGAGCTCCGAACACACCAACCGTCTAGGGCGCCAAGGCACCCAAGAGGAACAAGCTCTAGGGTGTCCAAACACCCAAGAGTAACAAGCTCAAGGGTACCAAGCACCCAAGATTAATGAGCTTCTCAACTTGTAACTTCCACGTATCACGTGGAGAACTCAACCGATGCACCAAATGCAATGGCAAGGGCACATGGAGTGCCCAAGTCCTTCTCTCTCAAATCCCACCAAAGCAACTAATGCTAGGGAGGAAGATGAGAGGAAGAACAAGAAGGAGAACACCAAGAACTCCAAGATCTAGATCCAAGGGGTTCCCCTCACATAGAGGAGAAAGTGATTGGTGGAAATGTGGATCTAGATCTCCTCTCTCTTTTCCCTCAAAAACTAGCAAGAATCCATGGATGGATTGAGAGTTAGCAAGCTCTAAGAAGGTCAACAATGGGGGAAGAACACGAGCTCAAGGGATGAGGTTCAATGGGGAAGAAGACCCCCTTTTATGGTGGGGAAAAATCCAACCGTTATGCTCACAGCCCGCACCGAGCGGTACTACCGCTCAAGGGCGGAACGTAGCCCTTTGAAACACAACAACGAGGAGGCAAAAAAAGCCAAAAGAACCATTGGAGCGGTAGTACCGCTTGACATCATGGTACTACCACTAGGGGTAGTGGTACTACTGCTAAGGGTAGCGGTACTAAAAAATTACATCCGTGCCTACCACCGCTGGACTTGTGACGAGTTTTTGGTCCCCGAACAGAAGTAGCCACGGAAGTAGTCGCGATAGTACCGCTCCAAGCGGTAGTACCGCTCCCAAGAGCGGTACTAAAAATTACATCCGCAGCAGCCCCTTTTAAGGTCACCAAAACTGACACAACTTCTACAAACAGACTCCGAATTCGACGAAACCAAGTTTGTTGGAAAGCTAGCGTCAAGGGCTAACACAATCTTGGAAGAAATAACAATAAGAAGCAAATGAGAAAAGGCCCAAAAGAAAATGGTGAGAACCCTTCCTCGGATAAGACCGGTAAAACCTCCCACACCGAAAACATCATAGAAGACGCATGCGAACTCCATTTTCGATGAACTGAAGCTTGTCATCAAGATGACCATAAGCTCTAAGACTCACAAAGAGAACCAAACAAGAACCAAGAAACAAGATGCAAGGATGCAATGGTTTCAGCTCTCTACTAACGATACGATCAAGCTACCAACTTGAGAGCCCCCCTTGATAGTACAGCAAACGATCCTATAACCCGGTCTCCCAACTACCACCATGAGACCGATAAATAGAAAACCTATCAAGGGAAAACCTTTGCCTTGCACATGGTCCACTTGAGCTAGATGATGACGATCTTGACTCCCTCAAGTTGGACCACCTTTCTTGATTGTGTTGGCTCGATGAAGACTAGATGATTGCTCCCCCATAGTCCACTATGGGTGAGCCACTCTTCGGCTCATCTTCACATGTCCATTGTAACCACAATGGGCGGCAAGCTTCAAGCACTTGATCTCTTCATGATGCATCACTTGAACTTGCACACCGCATCCTAACCCCACAAAGAACTCTCACGAAGACCATGGGTTAGTACATAGAGCGTAATTGACAATGCTTACCATACCATGGGATCACTTGATCCCTCTCGGTACATCTTCTACGCTTTGGGAGTTGATCAACTTGATTCACTCTTGACTTAGTCTTGATCAACCTTGAATCTTTCCAACTCTCTTTATTTTGGTGATGTCTTGAAGGTAAACATGAATGATCAGACAATCTTCTTCTTCAAAACATGCTTGCAATAAGCTCAACACTCACATGACCAATATTTGGGTAATTCCTTAATAGCACCTTGGTCAACTCATAAACTCCTTGAAACCAACACTTGGACTTCAAGAAAAGCCTATGGACAAAATCTTCAAATATAAGTCAAGGCAACCATTAGTCCATAGAGATTGTCATCAATTACCAAAACCAAACATGGGGGCACCACATGTTCTTTCAATCTCCCCCATTTTGGTAATTGATGACAAGCACTTTCAAGAGAGTTTATACAAGGAGTTATGCATCACCATGCAATGCAACAACCAATTATGCATGAGAATGGGATGCAAATGCTTAGGAACCAAAACCAAAGCAAGGAGAAAACTCTGAAGACTTCTCCATAGAACTCTCTGAAACTCCTCCCCCATTGGCATCGATTGACAAAATGGGTGAAAAGCTTAGAAGGCCAATATAAAGAGTGTTCCTCCATAAATTGTGTATATCTAAAAAAGAGGGTGGAATGCAATACACATATCCAATGGTAAATACTTGGAGGAAGACAAACTATATTGAGGCCCAAAGATTGCAAAAGAATGATATGCCACAAAGACATAACAAAGAGAGAAACAAGAAATCAAGAAATCAAAAGATACCAATTGAAGCAAGCAATCAAAGGATATCAATTGAACCAACTAGACCAAAGATCCGATGAGCCACATGAATGAGGGATATTATGATATGAGCAAAGGAGTATTCTAAATAAGCTAGAGAAGCTCCCCATGATTTGTGCACACATAATAATTTTTGTATTTGGATACAAAGTGCATAAAATAGGATCATAGCTCCCCCAAAATCAATAGAAACAAACAACAAGTGCAAGTGAGCATAAAGGAAACTAAGCCTAGCACTTGCAACAAACACATGGTTGAGCAACATGTAAAAGAGGCAACTTAAGAATAGGCTCAACCAAAATGATGTGTGTGAGTCATGGCAAAGCACATGAGAAGACTAATATACGGATGAGCATAAGCATCAACATAGTCTCGAATGAATGAGATACACGGTGCAAAGCCTTTCATTCTCACACACAACTAAGAAAATGGGTTCACAAGAACACTAAATATGCAAAATGAATAACCAACACTTGTGACAACCCAAGGTGAAGATAGAAAGCATAAGCATCATCAAGACAAGGGATACCAATTAAGATGGCAAAAGCCTCGTCAAGACAAGCATGAGGAAAATAATCTTCACCACACAAGAGTGCATCAAGATGCAACGAGATAAGACACGCACTCAAGGTAAAAGCTTTCACAGAGCCACCAAAGAAATAACATAAGAAAGACAAGGTGGACGTGAAAGAAAGGATATCATCTAGAGATGTAATTTCTCTCAAGTGTATAAGGGTCTAGGTAGACGAAATCATGACGATATATATCTACAAAGAAGGATGTACACCCGAAATAGTTACAACACGAAGGAACAAGATATCCAAAAGGAAGTCATACATATACCAATAAGATATGTGCTTGGAAGCATAGCCCAAGGCTAGATATGGTCTTATTATATATAAATGAATTCCTACCACACAACCATCAAAGACATCACAACTAGCAACAAGAGATCATTGTTGGGATGCTTTGAGAAAGGAAACAAGTATCACAAGAAAGAAAGAATAACATGCCATGATACAATCTACACACGATTGATGCAATAATGTGTGCATGTAGTAGATGATGATACTTGTTACCGAGATAGCATTGGAAGGATGTAGTAGATACCAATTGAAGGTAGAAAGTAGTTCATTGATCATCCTAGCTTGACTCCAATAAGCACATGGTGACAACACCTTCCTTTTGAATGAGCCGAGTATCCAATGCATCTCCAATTGTTCCTAGAACAACAACACAAACAAAATGGTACCCAAACTCATTGGGACCAAAGAGTTAGAGAACCAACAATACATAGGACAAACTCCACATAGATGTGTGCATATAGATATGAAAATGAATCTCATGCACATCTCATCCAATTTGAGACTTGGTGGAGTTTCCCCTATATATTGGGTCAAAGAAAGAAAACATGCCAAAGGAACTACATGAAGTTAAAATGCATGCTCAAGACTTTCAAGAACCGATACCAAAATAAAAGGAAAAACCAAGTGAAAAGGATACCAAATGGAGAAATCATCACTTGGAAGATATCATTAAAAGATACATCCAGGAATGAGATATCCATTGGAACACACAAAAAAATATGCCATACTCCCAAAGGAGAGGATGGTTCCAAACAAATCAAGCTCTCTACAAAGTTTCATGTTGGCACAAAGTACCAAAAGAAACGACTTGCCATCCACCAACACACACTTAATATGGATCACAAGATGAGTGTTTTATAGAAAATAGGATAGCTCCCCCAAGACTACTGCATTATAGAGAATTTGCATTTGAATACAAAATGCACAAGGTGGGATCACCACTTTCACTATATCTAGAAAACACTAAACAAGACCAAGAAAATAACAAGATACACAAGTGATATGGAAAACAATGGGAGTTGACACAATCCTAGGCACGAGGTAAGGCAAATAAAAGCAAAGGCCAATGTAAAGATGATCAACAATTCGCACCACACATAAGTGAGTACCAATTGTCATAAGACAAAAAGTATTTGGAAATAATTCCCGTTGGTAGATAGCAAGGATATCCAACATCATCTTCACACCAAACACAAGCAAATTGCAACTTGTAGAGCTGACATGCCACCTAGGAACAAGCTAATCTACAATATCAACACTAGGTGACAAAATCTCAAATGTACACATTTTCTAGGCTAGTAATATACATAGCATATTACTCCCCATAATGTGATACCAATGAAGAAAACTTAACAAGAGGCAATAAGAGGATCCAACAAGAGATAATTAATGGAAAATTTAGAATTTGAATTTCTCATGAGAAGACATACCACATAGCAACTAGATAATCTTGAAATATCAATAGTAGATTGTATTACTCATGTACACACATTTATAGGATTTTGAGGTGCACAAAGCACATCACTCCCCCATAATGGGATATTCCATTAATCTCTCACAAGAGCCAACTAAGAAATAAACAATATGCAAAAGGCTCAATGCATGAACACACATACATGATGCGCAAACCAACACACACATACTTGATTGCTCAAGATAACCAAGTTGGAAGCACAACATATACAAACACATGCAAGGAACAAAACCAAAACATGCAAGTGGGCAAGTAACTTTCAATGTAAACAATTTAAGTACAAGTTACCGCAAGGAGGCACATTGGATATAAGATATAAGCTTGATGATTCAATTGACTTGGATTGAGGCAATAAGAATGAGGAAGTCCCCTTAATTCTTCATAATGTAGCCAAGTTTCCAATGCCCTCCAACAACACCTATTGATCAAGTTTGAGCTAGTTGGTCCCCAACCAAGTTGGGTCCTAAGAGGTTAGTCACAATAGGCTTGGCTAACCAAATGGTTCTTTGCTTCAAACCACTTTGAGTACCAACAAACTTGGCAAACACATTGCCAACCTTATCCTTCCCAAGATAATAGACATCATCAATGATAATTGGGATGGATGAGGTACCATTTGTGCATGAAGAAGCGACGTGACCTTTTTCACGACATAGGTAGCAACATCTACTCTTTACTTTCTTCTCACTTGATTTCTCAACTTGAGATTGAGAATAAGAATGAACTTGTGGCCGCTTCCCTTGTTGCTTGTCACTAATGGCCTTCTTCTTCAAAGGGCAAGATCTAACATGATGCCCTTCAATTTTGCACTTGAAGCAAATGATCTTGGCCGAATTCTTGACTTGTTTTTGGCCCTTCTTCTTGTTGCTCTTGGACTTATTATTCTTATTGGAGTTGAATCCAAGTCCACCTTTGTCATTGGGGGATTTTTGCAGACTCAAGATATTGTTGAGTGTGGCCTTCCCTTCATGACACTTTTCCAAGTCTTTCTTCAAAGAAGTAACTTGGGCCTTGAGCTCTTTGATTTCCTCTACATGGTTAGTCTCAACACAAGTACTAGAGAAAGTATAAGCTTCATCGTTTGAGCAACAAGGCAAGGAAAGCAATTCATCACAAGATGTACCAACATTGTGAGTAGATGAATTACAAGGACTAGCACATGGCAATATAGCACTTTGACTAGATGTAGTGCTAGTATCCACATGAGGCTCACTAGATGTTACCTTACCAAGCATGTCCTCATGAGCTATCTTTAGCACATTATGGGATACTAGAAAATCATCATGAGAGTTTGAGAGCTTTTCATGACTTTCTTCCAATTTCCCATATTTGCTAGATAGCAACTCAATTTGAGCCCGTAGCTCAACTTTCTCCTTCAATATGGATGCTTCACAAGAGATAGAGTTAGTAGCACAAGCATCATCATTCGCAACAAGAGGAGAAGACAACTTGGCAAGCTCTTTTGAATATGAAGCTTTAAGTTGAGCATGAGACTCGGTGAGTTTGATGAGCTCACTCTTAATGACCCTTGAGCCATTTTCGAGGTGCTCAAAGTCCTCAAGGAGTTTAGCATGCGCAACTTCAAGCTCCTCATTTTTAGTTTCAAAATCATTGGCCACCTCAAGAGCTCTATCACGAGATTCCCTTACTCTAGATAATTCTAGAGCAAAAGTCTCCTCAAGAGATTCATTGGTGGTTTGTTCAAGTTCAAGAGCTTGAGAGAGGGCCGCAATCTCATTAGCGTAATCACGCTCATGACCTTCCATTTTCTCAATGGTGACCTCATGCTCCTAGAGATGAGATTCCAACTCCTCATTATATTTCTTACCCTCAATGGCAATGGACATAATTTCCATGAAGTTGGAACGAGCAATTTTATTTTTATGAAGAGCTTTAAAAACTATTCCCCCCCCCCTTAATTTTTAAGGAGGCAACATTATCATTCCCTTCATCATAATCAACATCATCATCATTCTTGCCATCATCAATATCATCACAAGATATATTGGGATTCAAAGTGGGAGATACCTTTGAGGCCTTGGCCATAAGGCAAAATGCAATAGATGATGATGTAGGATCCCTTGAAGCACCATTCAAGACCACATCTTGTTCCATGGAGTGTTGAGTTTCCTCTACGTTGTTAGCACAACAACTCGAGGAAATAGACACATTTTTATCATGGCAACAAGACATAGCAAGCATATCATCATGATATTTGAGCAAGCAATTTCTACATGATATGCAAGGACTACCAACACGAGCATGTGAAACATGTAAGGTGCTCGAAGTGTTAAAGTCCAAAGAAGGACCATTGCAATAAGATAGTGATGAAGAATCACCAAGAACAAGCGCACTATCATCATTGCAATGACCACCACTACTCACCCTAGCATTACCTTGTGGCAATCCACATGTAGGTGAAGTAGAAGAAGTTGAGAAGGCAACATGGCCGGAGGAGGAGGGAGAACAATCATCCCCACAAATCTTGGACACACCATATTTATCTTGAAGCTTTGTCCATAACTCATGAGCATCCTGAAACAACATGAGTTGAAATATAACTACATTGCTCAAAGCATCGAAAAGCACATTAGAAGCTTGAGCATTGAGATAAGAGTTTTTCTCATCCTCTAAAGATAATCTTTGGGGATCCTTTGGAGGAGAAAAACCCATATCTACAATTCGCTCTAAATTTGGGTCCATGACCCTAAAGAGGTTAAGCATGCGAATTACCCAAACATCAAAATTTGTGCCATCAAAACTAAGAGTGTTAGAGAATCATAATCCCCTAGTCGACATCTTTACTCTCTAGGTGGTTAAGCCTAACAAACAGAGATGAGGCTCTGATACCAATTGAAAGATCGAGGATGTCGCCTAGAGGGGGGATGAATAGGCACTTTAAAATAATTACGGTTAAGGCTTGAACAAATGCGGAATAAACCTAGCGGTTAATCTGTCAAGCACAAAACCTAAAACAACTAGGCTCACCTATGTGCACCAATAACTTATGCTAAGCAAGATAAGCAACTATGTGATAGCAAGATATTTGACAAAGAAAATTATGGCTATCACAAAGTAAAGTGCATAAGTAAAGGGCTCGGGTAAGAGATAACCGAGGCACGCGGAGACGATGATGTATCCCGAAGTTCACACCCTTGCGGATGCTAATCTCCGTTTGGAGCGGTGTGGAAGCACAATGCTCCCCAAGAAGCCACTAGGGCCACCGCAATCTCCTCACGCCCTCGCACAATGCAAGATGCTGTGATTCCACTAAGGGACCCTTGAGGGCGGTCACCGAACCCGTACAAATGGCGACTGAGGGAGTCCTGGATTAGGGGGTGTCCGGATGGCCGGACTATGACCTTTGGCCGGACTCCCGAACTATGAAGATACAAGATTGAAGACTTCGTCCCGTGTCCGGATAGGACTTTCCTTGGCGTGGAAGGCAAGCTTGGCGATATGATATGAAGATCTCCTCCCATTGTAACCGACTCTGTGTAACCCTAGCCCTCTCCGGTGTCTATATAAACCGGAGAGTTTTAGTCCGTAGGACGAACAACAATCATACCATAGGCTAGCTTCTAGGGTTTAGCCTCTCTGATCTCGTGGTAGATCAACTCTTGTACTACCCATATCATCAATATTAATCAAGCAGGAGTAGGGTTTTACCTCCATCGAGAGGGCCCGAACCTGGGTAAAAACATCGTGTCCCTTGTCTCCTGTTACCATCCGCCTAGACGCACAGTTCGGGACCCCCTACCCGAGATCCGCCGGTTTTGACACCGACATTGGTGCTTTCATTGAGAGTTCCTCTGTGTCGTCACCGTCAGGAAGGATGCCGCACCCCGTCTTTAAAGACGGCGCTGTTGCTAAAGGAGCTTTGGCTGTCGGCCAAACTCTCCGGCTAGGCAGTTTTTTGATGACCGCCTGTTCGGCCGCCGCGCCGACGATGACCTCTCGGGTCATCGAAAGCAATCTCCACATCAGCTCGGAACTTGCCGAGCAGTTAGATCCGATGGAGCTCTCTTCCCTAAACGAGCTCTTGGATCGCATCGCCGCCCTGGGAGTCGCTACAGATTACGGCCAGATTGGGCTTAAACCCGATCAGAGAGAGATTGACTCTCCCCAGGTCACCCACCACGTTGAAGTGGTGGAGGAACAATGCGGCGAATCTTCACCCATCCTAAGGACCAGATGTGTCCGGATTCCTGATCCCTCCAAGCCGGACATCCGCGGAGGGGAGGACGTCGCCCAAGCCCTGAACCTAAAGTCAGGCAGCAGGCCTGATTCATTGTATAACGTCCAAGAAAACAAGCTTCCGAGTTCGGAAATTTCTTGGCCCCTGAGTCTTAGATCGGGCGAGGTTCCGGATTTAAATCCACCCGCCCACCCAAATATAAGGGATCTATCCCAAATTCGGCAAGAGCCCGGGGAAACAGTACACCATTACTGGGCCAGATTCCTCCTGGTTATGAACAGGATAAAGGACTGCCGTGAGAAGGATGCAATTTCATTCTTCTGTAACAACTGCACGGACATCGGAATCCTCAACGCCATAAGTCGCCGCGAAATTACACGCTTCGCCGACTTGACATCCATAGTACGAAAGTACTGTGCGACAGAAAGCGTTCGGAAAACCAAAACAAAATTCTGGGACAATCCGACCCCGAATACAATCTCAGTCCGGAACAAAAGGGCGCATTATCGCCAGGCACCTGGGCCAAAGAGCAAAAAACAAAAACCCTCTATAGGGTATGGAACCGTACTGGAGGGATGGCTCAATGGACCCTGTAAAATTCATAATACAGAGGGAGTCACACCAACTCATAGCCTTAGAGCATGTTGGATACTCCGGCAGGTGGCCAGAAGTGGCGAGGAGCTTCTAACTCCAGAATCCGCAGAGCACCACCCCAGAAACGCCAGTACGGTGTCAACAGTCTTCGAGACTTTCGCATCAAACAATGCGAGGAAACGAACGCTCCGCAGCCTTACCGAAGTCTACCAAGTAGCGACAATAAACCCATGGAGTGACACGGCTATTACCTTTAATGCCAGTGACGAACCTAAATTCCGGACAGCCCGAGCACCAGCCGCACTGGTCCTCAGTCCGATAGTGGACGGCTTCCGGCTTACAAAGGTACTCATGGACGGTGGCAGCGGATTGAACCTCATCTATGAGGAAACCCTGCGAAAAATGGAAATAGACTGGAGCCGCATTGAGCGAAGCAACACAACCTTTAGAGGAATAATCCCCAGCCGGGAAGCGTGCTGTTCAGGGAAAATCACACTGGATGTGGTGTTCGGCACGCCGGATAATTACAGATCCGAGGAGGTCACATTTCAAGTGGCCCCGTTCAGCAGCGGATACCACGCTCTGTTAGGGCGAGAAGCATTCACAATTTTTCAAGCTATACCCCATTACGGGTACATGAAGCTCAAAATGCCCGGACCCAACGGAATCATCACTCTTGCTAGTGATCCGGACACAGCGCTCCGCGCCGAAAACAAGACAGCCGCACTGGCCCTCGAGGCATTATCCGAAGCCCTGGCGGCCGAGGAACTAACTGTGTTGCGCTCCACGGTGGACAGGGACGACGTGATACTCGACAAAAGATCCAAGTCCACCTCCTTCAAGCCGGCAGACGAAATAGTCAAGTTCCAAGTCCATCCAACGGACACTACAAAAACGGCCTCCATCGGGGCACAACTAAACCCTGATGTAGACGCCGCACTCAGAGAATTCCTACGAGAAAATTGGGACATTTTTGCCTGGCACCCTTCAGACATGCCAGGAATCCCACGCAGGCTGGCCGAGCACAGCCTGAACATCCTAAAAGGATTCAAGCCCGTTAAGCAGACTCTTCGGCGTTTCTCCGAACCTAAGAGACAAGCCATGGGAGAGGAGCTAGCCAAACTACTGGAAGCCGGATTCATCAGAGATATAAAACATCCGGACTGGCTAGCAAACCTGGTGATGGTACCAAAGAAGGACAAATCCTGGCGCCTATGCGTCGATTTCAAAGACCTAAATAAGGCCTGCCCAAAGGATCCCTTCCCCCTCCCCCGCATTGATCAAATCATCGACGCCACTGCAGGACACGATTCATTGTGTTTCCTCGATGCATACTCTGGCTACCACCAAATCAAGATGGCAGAGTCAGACCAAGCCGCAACGGCATTCATCACCCCATACGGCCCATTCTGCTTCAACACAATGCCCTTCGGGCTCAAAAACGCCGGCGCAACATATCAGCGCATGATTCAGACATGTCTGGCCAACCAGATCGGCAAAACGGTTGAAGCGTACGTGGATGACGTGGTCGTCAAAACCAAACACGTCGAAACTCTAATAGACGACTTGAGGCTCACGTTCGATAACCTCCGAACATATGACATTAGGCTTAACCCGGAAAAATGCGTTTTCGGCGTACCAGCCGGAAAGCTCTTGGGCTTCATTGTATCCGGTAGAGGAATTGAAGCAAACCCAGCCAAGATCCGAGCTCTGTCACAATTGGATATTCCAAAAGATCTCAAGCAAATACAAAAATTGACTGGATGCGTGGCGGCTCTAAGCCGCTTCATCTCCCGCTTGGGGGAAAAGGCATTACCCCTTTACCGCCTCCTCCGGCGCACCGAACACTTCGAGTGGACGGATGCCGCCACGGCCGGACTCGAAGAAATAAAAGCCATACTGGCAACAAACCCTGTCCTGGCCGCGCCAACATCGGCGAACCAATGTTGTTATACATCGCGGCAACTCACCAAGTTGTAAGCGCAGTCCTCGTCGTCGAACGAGAAACGGACGGACACAAATTCCCTGTCCAGAAACCAGTGTACTACGTGTCCACTGTCCTCACTCCATGCAAGTCCCGGTACCCGCATTACCAAAAAATAGCATACGCAGTGTTCATGGCATCCCGGAAGCTACGACACTACTTTCAAGAGTGTTCGATAACAGTAGCCTCCGAAGTACCTCTTAACGATATCATAAACAACCGCGACGCAACAGGCCGGATTGCCAAATGGGCCATTGAGCTCCTCCCGTTCGACATAACATATAAGCCACGGCGAGCCATCAAGTCGCAAGCCTTGGCCGACTTTGTCGCTGAATGGACTGAAGCCGAACTCCCTAAAGAGTACGGCACATATTCCAACTGGACCATGCACTTGACGGCTCCAAAATGCTGGCGGGTCTGGGGGCTGGCGTCGTCTTGACGTCCCCAACAGGAGATACAGTTCAATATGTACTCCAGATAATGTATACGGACTCCAACAATGCAGCCGAATACGAGGCCCTGCTACATGGCCTCCGGATGGCAGTCTCCATGGGCATTCAACGCCTAGAGGTGCGTGGGGATTCGAACCTCGCGATATCCCAAATAAACGGAGACTTTGATGCCAAAGATCCGAAAATGGCAGCTTACCGCAACGCCGTCCTAAATATGTCAGCTCGGTTCGAAGGGCTGGAATTCCACCATATAGCCCGGGAAAATAATCAGGCAGCAGACGTCCTGGCACGCATCGGCGCAAAGCGCGATGCAGTCCCCCCCAACATTTTCCTGGAAAGGCTATTCAAGCCATCCGTACAGTGGGAAGGGGAATCCAGAATCACAATCCGGACCAGGCCGCATCACCTGACCCCGAACACCCTGACACAACTGGAAGACTCCGTCAATGAAGTCACACCCTCAGCCCACGTAATAATGGCAGTAATTGCCCCGTGGACAGAACCATTCTTAGCCTACTTAACTAGGCAGGAACTCCCGAGGACCAAAATGAGGCACGCTGCATAGTGCGGCGATCTAAAGCCTATAAAGTCCACGAAGGAGAGCTTTATAAGAAAAGCACCACCGGAGTCCTTCAAAGGTGTATCTCCGAAGAGGAAGGGCGGAACCTTCTGGCTGAAATTCACGCCGGACTCGGCGGGCACCACGCCGCAGCCCGAGCCCTTGTGAGCAAGGCCTTCCGTACCGGATTTTATTGGCCGTCGGCCCGGGCAGACGCTCAGGACTTAGTCCAGCGATGCGTCGGTTGCCAATTATTCGCTAATCAAAGCCACATGCCGCCTACCGCCCTACAAACCATACCCATTACCTGGCCTTTTGCGGTCTGGGGGCTTGACATGGTTGGACCCCTTAAAGGAGGAACCCACAAGCAAAAATATCTACTGGTCATGGTGGACAAATTCACCAAATGGATAGAGGCCAAGCCTGTAAAGACGGCCGAATCCGGACCGGTGATAGACTTCATATCCGGGGTTGTACACCGTTACGGCGTCCCCCACAGCATCATCACTGACAACGGCACAAACTTTACGGCCGACGAAGTTAAACTCTGGTGCAAAAACATGGGCATTAAGCTCGACTACGCTTCAGTCTATCACCCACAAACTAACGGTCAAGTCGAGCGAGCCAACGGTCTCATCATGAGCGGCATCAAACCCAGACTAGTGCGATCCCTCAAGGAATCTAACACGCACTGGGTAGAGGAGCTTGACTCCGTACTCTGGGGGCTGCGGACCACGCCGAATCGCACTACCGGATTCACACCATTTTTTATGGTATACGGCGCAGAGGCAGTCCTGCCCTGCGACATAATTCATGACTCACCTCGCGTGCGCATGTACGAAGAAAGAGAAGCCGAGCTCGATCGGCAGGACAGCTTGGACGCATTGGAGGAGGAGCGCGACGTGGCAAAAGCCCGTTCCGCATTCTATCAACAGCAGGCTCGAAGATATCAAAGCAGAGAAGTACGGGCCAAAACTTATAACGTTGGCGAACTAGTTCTACGCCTGCCGGACAAGAAAAAGGACAAACTAAAGCCCAAATGGGAGGGTCCCTTCATAATCGACCAAGTCCTGACTGGTGGAGCGTACCGTCTGCGAAACGCATCGGACAACCGACTCGAGCCGAACCCATGGAACGCAGCACGCCTACGAAGATTCTACGCCTAGCGCCGGACTCTGTGTTCGTCTCCTTCCTCTGTCCCTTTTTTTATTTATTTCAAATTAGCTGCCTGGTATTTCTCTCCTTCTCCCTCCCTTTTTCTCCCAAGCCTTTAGGGGCTTGCCTGCGCGTTGTTCGCACATACTTGACGCGCCACCCGCGCTCATTATACCTGGGGGCTTCTTTATCAGAAGTTTATATAAACGGGCCTCATGCCCAAAACATGTGTGACACTTCCGCATGAACCTTTTATACACCATTATATGCATCGATATGACTTAAGTTTTGGCCAAGCTGGGTTGCCTGGCTCCTGTGCTTACCCCTACGTTCCCGTTTGTTCGGCTAGGTGGTAAAGGGAGCACCTCTGCGATTGTTACTGCCGGGTCAGCCGGATGTGTACCTCAGACTGGGTGAAGCCGAAAGCTAGCGTTCTTAAGGGAATATTCGGTCGGTGAACTAAAAGATGATTTTTCACTTGTTTATTTATCTGCCCCCAGATGCTTTTCTGCTTTCTTTTCGCAGTCCGGACATGCACTTTAGGGCATGCCTCCCAGGGAAAGGAACCCCTAACGGAACTATTCTCCCTGGAAGATGTTTCTTACTAACCATGTAATATAACATAACTAGTTGGGCACTTGTCTGCTAAAGCACTTATGACCCCTACGCCTGGTCTCCATGCATGCCCCGGTTCTTACATAACCGAGAGGGTATTCGGACACACTCCGGACTATCGGGTCCAGAGGTTGAAGCGAAAAGGTCCGCAATGACAAACGATCTACAATCCGGCTAGAAGGCATTTTACATGTCATTTTAAATTACATAGCCAATTTGACTAGGTATATTCTTCTTCAATACCATCCAACAGGCTGTCTAATTTACAGTCCTGTTGGGAATACTTGGCAGCCAGCTCTACCTGGCCATACACTAAACTGACAGGGATCTCCTTCCCGTCGGGCCCCACAGGGCCGACCTCGGCCATGTGGTTCGGGTCAGCCTTCGTGTACCGAGTCTTCACCATGGCCCAGGCCTCCCTGGCACCTTGACGGCAGGCCGATATCTTCCATAACCGGAAGCGCTGCCGCACTCCCTTCAGCTTCTCTGCAAGCTCTCCAAGGCCTTCGGGCATGGAGAGGGATGGCCACATAGCCTGGACGACGCCTTGCATCGCCTGCCGAACTCGTTCGTGCAGTTGCAACAGCTCGGGAAGAAGGTCCCCCGCTGAACCGGGCATTTCCTCCGCAGGACGACCTGTCAGCATATCTACAGACATAGCTCTGTCAATCGACTTCCTCGCCGAACTCTTTTTTCGAAGATTCGTTCAAGCACTTACTAAAAATGCCGCGTCGAAGTCGCCGATTCTCCTTTACGGAATCAGACAGCTGAGCACGAACATCCTTTAGTTCCTCGCCCAGCTGGGTATTGGCGTCTTGAAGCTTGTTCTTCTCTTGCCTCACCCTCGTCAGCATGCTCTCGCCGCCTTTAACTGGCGCAGGAGTTGTTGCTTGTCCGGATTCACTCCGGCCCCATCTGCACTGTTATTGTCAGAATTGCACACATGCCGCACTTCACAACAGAATTATCTTTCGAAGCATATATTACCTGAGGGGGTCCCCTTGGCATTCTCTGAAGCGGCCAGTGCAGCCTCAAGTTGGGCCTTGCACCCTTCCAGCTCCTGGGACAGTTGCGTATTCTTTTTTATAAGATCCTGCATAACGTATGATCCTTAAATCAGTTATCTTAACTGTTTCAAGTCTCGGGGGCTACTGACATATATGACCATTAGATTTACTCACCCGTATGTCTTTCACATACTGCTTTGTGGCTCTGGCTAGACCATTTTGAGCGGCACGGAGGTACGCATCTCCCGTATTAAAGGCGTCCAACGCCTCTTGGAAAAAACATGCGTCACGAAGAACAGTCCGGCGACGCCTGTGGTTCATGGCACTCTCCACCTCAGAATTGGTGGCAGATAGCCCGTCTGCGTCCTCTGTCGGAGGAACGTCCGGTGCGCGCCCCGTGTTCGCCTCCGCTTCTGGACCCGGCCTTGAAGCCTGGCCGGTGGATATAGTCCAGCGGGCACTCTTCTTCCTGAGGAGAGCATGAGCATTACTGTGACTTGAGGGCATAAACCCTAGGCATTAAAATTGCACGTCGTACCATTGCGCCGGAATCTCGATCTGGTCCGCACTTCTTTTTAGCCCGCCTGGCTTCAACGACCCTTGTTGGCTACCCACCGCGGGCTCGGCCCTCCGCCTCAAGGATTTCCCCTGCAAAATGAAACACTATTGGTTTACGGCAATCAAAATAAGGCATGGATGGATCCTCTTGAAAGTACTGGGACTTAGGTCTCGGTCACCTTTGAGGCCGGAAGTAGTCCGGGATAGTCGGCCGTAATGGTCACTAAGGTATTGTCCTTACTCAATTGATGAAACACCCCATCAATTAGCTCCACACATAAGTCCGGGTCCTCTTGGGAGTCCGGATCGAGGGACCGTTCCGGGTCCTCGGGTTGTGGATGAGGGCTGTTTATCTCCTTCATAGTCTGGCGCAGCTCCTGCGTTAAAATTGCTAGACTAAGTACTCCATTATGGGAATTTGAAAACAGGTAGGCAAGTGAAAATGTTCGCTCACCCAGCTTGGAGGACTGTACATGGAGAATCCGCCCCGTGGGTTGACACGGAGGAATTCCTCTTCTTCTCCCTTGTACAAAGCGGATAAGATCTTCGTTAGAGTGGCAGCCGAATCCGGCCCCTTGCGACCGCACCGGGTGGCGTCGTCCTCCCCGTTGAAATCCCACATGGGGTGGCCTCTGTACTGAAGCGGCTGCACCCCCGCATAATGCATGTGGCCATGACCTCGATCATGGTCAGTCCGGAATGAGCCAACAACCTTATCCGGCTCATCAGGTAAAGGACGTCCCTGTCAGTTTCCCTCTGAGGGTTCCGTGGGCGCCAGCTCAGGCGTTTCTTCAACGGAGCGTTATTGAACTTAGGGAGGCCGATCCGTACAGGGTCCGGCAGGGGGACGTCGTCCATATAAAACCATTCCGAAGGCTAGTCCTCGGATGCCTTCTTTGGGGTTTCGGATAGATATCCGGTCCCGGCGATGCGCCATAGTTCGGCTCCGCCCACTTCATAAATTGACCCCTCCTGAGAGCGGGGCACAAGGAAGAACAACCTCTTCCACAGCGTGAAATGGGCCTCGATGCCGAAAAACAGCTCGCAGAGGGCCACGAAGCCCGCAATATGCAGTACGGAGGCAGGCGTGAGGTTGTGTAGTTGGAGGCCGTAAAACTCCAGTAGCCCTCAAAGAAACGGATGAATTGGAAATCCGAGTCCTCTTATTAAATAAGGGACTAGGCATACCCGCTCTCCTTGGGAGGGATTGGGGACGCTCTCCGCCTGCTCTCCGCCGCTATAGGTGGCAATCCCGGCTCGAACTGGGACCATATATGCTGGGGGGAGGAGCCCCTTGGATTGAAGCACTACTAGCTTGCTATGCGGGACGGAACACCGCTCCCAATCTCCGGGCCGAGGGCTGGAGAGGCGAGAGGAGGAGCTGCTTCGACCGGCCATGGTGGAATGGATCTCTGTCGAAAGCGCTCTGATGAATACTCGCGGAGGGAAGGTGGTGTGAATTGGATCTAAATCCCCGTCTCTTTTATGGGCGGCTCATTACGCGACTGGGGGGGGGGGGTAAATGAAAAAAACCTGGCTTTTCGCATTCGTTTGACACGTGGAAGATGGTCATTATTGGGCACAGAAGCTGAGGAGAGCAGCACGCACTAGAAGCCAGACACTATCCGACAGGTACATGGAATTTGGAGAAGAACCCGCCTTGCAATGCCGAATACAAACTTGCGCGCCGGACTTATCGTCATTGAAGCCTGGTTCGGGAGCTACTGAGGGAGTCCTGGATTAGGGGGTGTCCGGATGGCCGGACTATGACCTTTGGCCGGACTCCCGGACTATGAAGGTACAAGATTGAAGACTTCGTCCCATGTCCGGATAGGACTTTCCTTGGCATGGAAGGCAAGCTTGGCGATACGATATGTAGATCTCCTACCAATGTAACCGACTCTGTGTAACCCTAACCCTCTCCGGCGTCTATATAAACCGGAGGGTTTTAGTCCGTAGGCCGAACAACAATCATACCATAGGCTAGCTTCTAGGGTTTAGCCTCTCTGATCTCGTGGTAGATCAACTCTTGTACTACCCATATCAACAATATTAATCAAGCAGGAGTAGGGTTTTACCTCCATCGAGAGGGCCCGAACCTGGGTAAAAACATCGTGTCCCTTGTCTCCTGTTACCATCCGCCTAGACGAACAGTTCGGGACCCCCTACCCGAGATCCGCCGGTTTTGACACCGACAGCGACCCTTGGGGGCAGTCACCGAACCCGTACACTTTGGCAACCCTTGGGGGCGGTCACCGGTACCCGTCAAGTTGCTCGGGGCGAGCTCCACAACCAAATTGGAGACCCCGACGATTACCCAGGGCTTTACACCACAATGATTGGGCTCCAAACACCACCAACCGTCTAGGGCGCCAAGGCACCCAAGAGGAACAAGCTCTAGGGTGTCCAAACACCCAAGAGTAACAATCTCAAGGGTACCAAGCACCCAAGAGTAATAAGCTTCTCAACTTGTAACTTCCACGTATCACGTGGAGAACTCAAACCGATGCACCAAATGCAATGGCAAGGGCACACGGAGTGCCCAAATCCTTCTCTCTCAAATCCCACCGAAGCAACTAATGCTAGGGAGGAAGATGAGAGGAAGAACAAGAAGGAGAACACCAAGAACTCACAGATCTAGATCCAATGGGTTCCCCTCACATAGAGGAGAAAGTGATTGATGGAAATGTGGATCTAGATCTCCTCTCTCTTTTCCCTCAAAAACTAGCAAGAATCCATGGAGGGATTGAGAGTTAGCAAGCTTGAAGAAGGTCAACAATGGGGGAAGAAGGCAAGCTCAAAGGATGAGGTTCAATGGGGAAGAATACCCCCTTTTGGGGAAAAATCCAACTGTTATGCTCAAAGCCCGCACAGAGCGGTACTACCACTCCAAGGAGCGGGGCGGTAGTACCCCTTCGAAACACAACAGCGAGGAGGCAAAAAGGCCAGAAGAACCGTCGGAGCGGTAGTACCGCTTGATCTCACGGTACTACCGCTAGGGGTAGCGGTACTACTACTAAGGGTAGCGGTACTACTGCTTGCGAGCGGTACTAAAAAATTACATCCGGGCCTGCCACCGCAGGACTTGGGACGAGTTTTTGGTCTGGAGCGGTACTACCGCTGTAGGAGCCGTGGTAGTACCGCTCTGGAGCGGTAGTAAAAAAATTACATCCACTCCAATTCGCGGTAGTACCGCTGCAGCCTTTTCCGAACACCAAAACTGCCACAACTTCTGCAAACGGACTCCGAATTCAATGAAAGAAAGTTTGTTGGAAAGCTAGCGACAAGGGCTAACACAATCTTGAAAGAAATATCAATAATAAGCAAATTAGAAAAAGGCCCATAAGAAAATGGTGAGAACCCTTCCTCGGATAAGACCGGTAAAACCTCCAACACCGAAAACATCATAGAAGACGCATGCGAACTCCATTTTCGATGAACTCAAGCTTGTCATCAAGATGACCATAAGCTCTAAGACTCACAGAGAGAACCAAACAAGAACCAAGAAATAAGATGCAAGGATGCAATGGTTTGAGATCTCTACTAACGATACGATCAAGCTACCAACTTGAGAGCCCCCCTTGATAGTATGGCAAACGATCCTATAACCCGGTCTCCCAACTACCACCATGAGACCAGTAAAATAGAAAACCTATTGTCGGTGTCAAAACCGGCGGATCTCGGGTAGGGGGTCCCGAACTGTGCGTCTAGGCGGATGGTAACAGGAGACAAGGGACACGATGTTTTTACCCAGGTTCGGGCCCTCTCGATGGAGGTAAAACCCTACTCCTGCTTGATTAATATTGATGATATGGGTTGTACAAGAGTAGATCTACCACGAGATCGGAGTGGCTAAACCCTAGAATCTAGCCTATGGTATGATTGTTGCTCGTCCTACGGACTAAAATTCTCCGGTTTATATAGACACAGGAGAGGGCTAGGGTTACACAGAGTCGGTTACAATGGGAGGAGATCTTCATATTGTATCGCCAAGCTTGCCTTCCACGCCAAGGAAAGTCCCATCCGAACACGGGACGGAGTCTTCAATCTTGTATCTTCATAGTCCGGGAGCCCGGCCAAAGGCCTCAGTCCGCCCATCCGGACACCCCCTAATCCAGGACTCCCTCAGTAGCCCCTGATCCAGGCTTCAATGACGATGAGTCCGGCACACAAGTTGTCTTCGGCATTGCAAGGCGGTTTCCTCCTCCGAATATTTCATAGAAGATGTTTGAACACCAGGGTAGTATCCGGCTCTGCAAAATAAGTCCCACATTCCTTCGTAGAGAGAATAATATTTGTAATAATCGGATCCGCTGACGTATTCTGTGGCGTGACATCATGCCACAACCAGGCTCTTTATTCATTTTATTGTTCCACATCAGCGCATTTAGCGAGGCAGTTTCCTTGGCACGTCTTGTCAAAGCAGAGATCGTGTCCCCTTATTCCGAGATTCTCATCAATACGGGTGTGGGTAACCCAACCGCGCCATTAACCGCGGCGCTTGGGAGATAAGCGAGTTTTATTAGGCCGGTGGGGGGCTCGTAGTTTTAGCCGCCCATATAAGGGGATAAGAATCCGCCCTTTCCATTCACGCCCTCTTCCTCCTCTGCTTATCCGTCCCTGCGCGCTCGAGCTCCAGCACCCAAGCCCGCACTTCCCACCTCAACTTTCTCCAACCATGTCTGGAGCGGGAGGCAGATGGATGGCCTCCTCCATCACGGAGGGACAAATCAAAAACCTGAGGAAGGCCGGATACTTGTCTAACGACATCGCGCACCGGCTTCCAGATGTGGGGCAACTCATCCCCACCCCCGGGCCCCATGAGAGGGTTGTTTTTCTTCCCCATTTCCTCCGCGGACTGGGTTTTCCTCTTCACCCGTTCGTCCAGGGGCTCATGTTCTACTACCGCCTGGACTTCCACGATCTGGCCCCGAACTTCATCCTCAATATCTCGGTGTTTATCGTCGTGTGCGAGGCCTTCTTCCGCATCCAGCCCCACTTTGGCCTATGGCTGAAGATCTTCAGCGTCAAGCCGAAGGTCGTGCAAGGCCGACAGGCGGAATGCGGAGGCGCCATGGTGGGCAAGATAGCCAACGTCACCTGGCTCGAGGGTGCCTTCGTGGAAACCATCAAAGGGTGGCAATCGGGGTGGTTTTATATCACCGAGCCGTGTGACCCTAAATGGGCAACGGCCCCCGAATTCTGATTCGGCATCCCCACCCGGCTCACATCTTGGAAAGAGACGGGCCTGTTGTGGGGCAATCCGGAAGAGGTGACCGGACTCCAAACCTGCGTCCGAGACCTGGTGACCAAGAAGGTCAAGCTTGTCAACATGGTCCAGGTCATGCTCTTCTGCCGGATCCTCCCGTGTCAATGACGGGACTACAATTTGTGGGAGTTCGACCCGGCCCGGCACCAGACTCTGTCCCGGCTCTTTGAAACGAAGCACGAGGACGCCTGGAAGGTGCTTTTCAAGAGTTCCGAGGTCTCCCCTCCCGTCACCGAGGATCGCGGTTTCTGCGCCAAACGTCAAGCCTCTAAAGTAAGCTTACATTTAGTCCCTTACGGGATACCCAAATTTCATAGTGTGATTTTTATGTGGGATCTAAACTCCCATTCCTTTGACAGGACTGGAAGAGGACATCCGGACAGTTCGACTGTCCGGCCCCTTTGCCCGAATGCCCAGTAGATGCACACTTAGCGAAGCTACTGGTTCTGGCACCTCACGTGGTGCCGGAGAAGAAGGCCAAGGAGAAGGCCACGGGGACCCGAAAGAGTTCCCGGCGCCCGGTGCCGTCGGATTTGCCCGACGGCCCCAACGCACCCTCCGCCTCCGAAGACGAGGAGGAGGAGGAAGAAGAAGATGCCTCTCCCCCCCCCCCCAATGGGGGGAGAAAAGAAGAGAAAGGCCGCCCCAACTGGGGAAGCCGGAGGGTCCAAGAAGGGGAAGTCCCTTCTGCCGGACTACGCCCCCGACGCCGAAGACTGGGGGTGTACTGGCCATCCGGACTCCCAGCCCAAAGGGGGTAAAGCCCCGAAGGGATCTAAGTCCGGCCCCGGGCTGGACACTGCTCCGGAACCATCAGTGGTTCCAGAACCCGACAGGCGGCGCCTTCATAAGAAGGGCAAGCCCGCGACGCAGGCGACTTCCATCCACTCGGAGGCGCCGGACAATTTCCTGGAGGCGCTTAACGGCGCCTCCATCGACGAAGAACACCGCACTGTTATGAGTGCGGTGATTCAGAAGGTTCAGTCCGCCAAGAGTGGGCTGACGGAAGCCTGCACAAGCCTGTTAACGGGCTTTGAGGTATGTGTTCAAAAACATATATAAAAATGTTACCGCATAGACAGTAGCCCCTGATGCTTAGTTCGGTGTTCGGAAAGAAAAGCCGAACTGAGGATCTCAAAAGATATACGTAGGAGTCTAATAGAAATATGTCAATATGGGAATGCAGGCTGCGCTGCTGACCTCTGCCGCACTGACTGCGGAGGTCAATGCCTTGAAGGATAGCCTCGAGCGGTCCGAGAGCGAGCTCGGCCGTGCCAAGAAGCATCTCGAGGATAAAGAGGGTACATAGTACCTCCTGTAAATGTATATAGAAATACTTGGTTGCATAATAATAACAGGACCAACGTTAATGTTGCAGGAGCCACGACCGAGGTGGCGACCCTGAAAGAGGTGGTTTCGAAGGCCGAAAAGAGTGCGCCCTTGGAGCGCACCGAGCGAGAGAAGCAGGAGGCGCGGGTGGTGGAGGTGCGGCAAGAGGTCCAAGCTCTCGTGGAAAAACACGAGAGTTTGGAGCGTGACTCGAAGACTCGAGAGTCCGAGCTTGCCTTGGCTCTTGAGAGTGCCAAGACCGCTAAGGCCGAAGCCCAGAAGGCCCTTCAGGAGATCGAGGCGATGAAGAAGATAGCGACGGGTAAGGCATTCTTTATGCAAAGCAAAAATATAAAAGTTAATTATCTGCTACTTACCCGAATCCGGAGATCTCCAGGAGCGTTCGCCGATCTGCCCCGTAGTGTGTCTGATGCCACCGCATACTACCGAGCCAAAGAGGGGAGCTCGACGGAAAAAGTGTTCTGGTCTCAGTATGCTGAGGCCGAACATCCGGTGCCCCTGAGCGACCAGCTGAAGCAGTTGGTTGAGCTCCACAAGGTGGCCAAACAGGCCAAGAAGGGCCTCATAGCTCGGCTGTGGCCTAGAGAAGTCATGCCTGGGAGCTACTTCGGTCTGGTGCGGCGGCTGGTGGACGCGTGTCCGTGGATTGAGGTCGTCAAGCGCTCCGTTTGTATTGAAGGTGCCCGTCGGGCCCTTGCCCGTGCTAAGGTGCACTAGGGCAAGCTAGACGCGGAGAAGCTGTTGACGGACGCGCCACCGCCGGGCAAGGAGTATCGTACGCCCGAGATGTATTATAATGGCATTCTGAAGGGTGCCCGCCGCATAGCGGATGAGTGCTCCAAAGATGTAATTTTTGAGTAAACTCGCATTTGTTACCTGTACGCTGAAGCTTTGTTCATATGCGTTAAGCAACGCTTGTTAATTTAAAATATTACCTTCTGTGCGGCCGTTTATCAAATCTGAGAGATGCAAGTCGTCAGCTTCGACCCCCATGCCACGAGTGCTGGGGTGTTCGGGATAAACCTGAGCGCTCTTGTTCCCATTCTTGGGTCCATCTAGGGAGGCGTTCAGCACAACGAACCAGGCCGTCGGACTTATAATGCTTTATCACTCTCACTTAGCCATAGAATTCTATAATTTTAAATTTCGGCGAAGCCCCTAGTATTCGGAAGACCGAGTTCGGGGCGCTATCCACGCCTAGGCCGGATAAGTCCGGTTCCTCGCTCGAAGCGGCATAAGTCTTTAAGGACTCGAAGAAACCTCGCGAACAGCGACCGGTCTCTCGCACTATCATGACAGTCAGTTTTAGCTTTCTCTACTGAGGTGTTAACCCAGCTCAACTGGGGCACAATCGCAGTAGTTCTCCCAGCGCTACCTTAGCCAACAATGCGGAACGTAAGGTACCAAAACATGGGAGCCGGGCAAACCCAACTATTGACCAAAGACATGATTCGGAGCCGATGCATATAGTGCTATAAGTTCGGGGTGCCGCACTTGTTAGAGTGTTCGGTCTTCTCACACCATGTTATGGGGTGTTGTAAGCCCCTGGTGTATTATCCGTACCAAAGTGTACGGTTGCATAGTGTCATGACTGAACATATTTGCATATAAAAATAGATAAGTACAATAATAGGTAAGAGCTATATATTGTTCATTAAAAAAGGGCTGCTGCGAAAGCAGAACGATACAAAAAGTGCGGTAAGCAAGAGATGGGAGTATTTGACATATTCCCCTCCAGGGGCAAGCTGCAGGATTGTAAGAGAAACAGGTATTAAACTCGTTATAGAGACCACCTGGACTTTTGACGTGGCTTGCTTCCTCCCTGGCTATTGCATCGTTGGTTCGGCGAGAGTATTGCCGGACAGGCCTTCCGAATAGTTGGGTCCTGAAAGTGTGTGAAAAGGAAAACGGCGAAATAGGGAGCCCCTTAGTGCGGTTGAGCCGCATTCTGGGCGTGCCGTTGTTGTGCCCCTCCCCTTATGCCCATGGTATCTCTAAGGCGTAATTATGTACGCGTGGTACCAGTATCGCCGTTTGACGGGGGCCGGGGTTGGGGCCGCACTGCTATGCTTGCTCGGAACGTGCCAGCCGGATTTGTTGTAGGTTACTTCGGGCTCGCTTGATGTTGTCCGGACGTTTGGCACCTGGATTGGAGAACTGCCTTGAGAGGCTACTCTGTACTTCCGCTGCCAGGGCCGCCGTGTGCTCCTCCGTTCGGAGAGAGCGTTCGGTGTTTCCGTTTACCGTGATGACTCCGCGAGGTCCTGGCATCTTGAGCTTGAGATATGCGTAGTGCGGCACCGCATTGAATTTGGCAAATGCGGTTCGCCCGAGCAGGGCGTGATAGCCGCTGCGGAATGGGACTATGTCGAAGATTAACTCCTCGCTCCGGAAGTTATCCGGGGATCCGAAGACCACCTCGAGTGTGACCGAGCCTGTACAGCTGGCTTCTACCCCTGGTATGACACCTTTGAAGGTTGTCTTTGTGGGTTTAATCCTTGAAGGATCGATGCCCATTTTTCGCACTGTGTCCTGGTAAAGCAGGTTCAGGCTACTGCCGCCGTCCATTAGGACTCTGGTAAGGTGGAATCCGTCGATAATTGGGTCTAGGACCAGTGCGGCGAATCCGCCGTGACGGATGCTGGTGGGATGGTCCCGTCGATCGAAGGTGATCGGGCAGGAGGACCATGGGTTGAACTTTGGGGCGACTGGCTCCAGCGCATAGACGTCCTTGAGAGCACGCTTCCGCTCCCTTTTGGGGATGTGGGTTGCGTATATCATATTCACCGTCCGAACTTGCGGGGGAAATCCCTTCTGTCCTTTGTTGTTCGGCGGCCGGGGCCCCTCCTCGTCATCGCTATGTAGCCCCTTGTCTCTGGTCTCGGCACTTAACTTGCCTGCCTGCTTGAACACCCAACAATCCCTGTTGGTGTGATTGGCTGGTTGTTCGGGTGTGCCGTGTATCTGGCACGAGCGATCGAGTATCCGGTCTAAGCTGGATGGGCCCTGAGGGTTTCTTTTGAATGGCTTCTTCCGCTGACCCGGTTTAGAGCCTCTGAATCCGGCATTGACTGTCGTATCTTCAGTATTGTCACCGTTAATGCGGCGTTTATGCTTGTTGCGACGTGACCTGCCGTTGTTATCCTTGGTATCCGAATTGCCGGGGCTCTTGGTTATGTTGTTGCTACGAGCTAGCCAGCTGTCTTCTCCCACGCAGAAGCGGGTCATGAGTGTCGTGAGGGCTGCCATAGACTTCGGCTTTTCCTGTCCTAGGTGCCGGGCAAGCCATTCGTCTCGGATGTTGTGCCTGAAGGCTGCGAGGGCCTTGGCGTCCGGACAATCGACTATTTGGTTTTTCTTGGTTAGGAACCGTGTCCAGAATTGTCTGGCCGATTCCTCTGGCTGCTGGATTATGTGGCTTAGGTCATCGGCGTCTGGTGGTCGCACATACGTGCCCTGGAAGTTGTCAAGGAATGCGGATTCCAGGTCCTCCCAACAACTAATTGACTCTGCTGGCAGGCTATTAAGCCAATGTCGAGCTGGTCCTTTAAGCTTGAGCGGGAGGTATTTGATGGCGTGTAGATCATCACCACGGGCCATGTGGATATGAAGGAGATAATCCTCGATCCATACCGCAGGATCTGTTGTGCCATCGTATGATTCGATGTTTACGGGTTTGAAGCCCTCGGGGATTTGATGATCCATTACTTCGTCTGTGAAGCATAGTGGGTGTGCGGCGCCCCTGTACTGGGCTATATCGCGACGCAGCTCGGACGAGCTTGGTCTGTTGTATTCGGCCGGGCCATACTTATTATGTCCGGCGTGACGGCTAGCGTCACGTGAAGCGGGGCGCCCATGCGATCCGTAGATCGATCTTGTTTGCCTTGCCTTATTCTCCAAGATGTCTCGCAGGTCTGTTGCGTCTCCCCGTACTCTAGTATGTTTTGAGCGGTGTCGGGGGCGGCCTGGGTTGAGGGCCTGAAGGCCTCTCTATCGCGGCCACGGGGTGGCCGATCGGGCGCATCGTACGCTGGTGATGTAGGTTTAGTTGCTTCCTCCTCAAGTTGGGGTAGCAGCCTACGCTTCGAGTAGCTCTTGGATGGGCGTTCTAGTTTATACTCTTCGGCCGCCGGGACTTCGGTCCATCTGTCGGCTAGCAAGTCTTGGTCAGCTCTAAGCTGCTGCTGTTTCTTCTTGAGGCTGCTTGCCGTGGCTACGAGTCTGCGTTTGAAACACTCTTGTTCGACGGGATCCTCTGGCACGACGAATTCGTCGTCGTCGAGGCTTGCCTCGTCTTCGGAGGGAGGCATGTAATTGTCGTCCTCGTCTTCTTTGTCGGCCGCTCTCTCCTGAGGGTTGGCTCCTTCGTCCTCCTGCACTGAATCCTTCTGGAGGGGGTTGTCCTCGACACTGTCCGACGTATTGTTATCTCCGGTGCCGGAATAGCCGTTTTTGCTTTGGCGGGACTTAGAGCGGCGCCGGTGACGTTGGCGCTTGGGTTGCTTCTTGGAGGGATCATCCTCCGTTTTCTCCTCCCCATCCCCCGCTTTAGGGGTGTCCACCATGTATATGTCATATGACGAGGTGGCTTTCTAGTTCCCTATAGGCACTGGTTCTTGATCATCTCCTTCATCGGCGTCCATGCTGTCGATGTCTTCGGAGTCGAAGTCGAGCATGTCGGTTAAATCGTCGACAGTGGCTACGAAGTGGGTGGTGGGTGGGCTACGAATTTCTTCATCGTCCACATCCCAACCGTGTTGGCCGTAGTCCGGCCAGGGCTCTCCTGACAAAGAGAGAGACTTTAACAAATTCAGGATGTTGCCGAAAGGTGAGTGCTGAAAGACATCCGCAGCGGTGAACTCCATGACCGGAGCCCATTCGGGCTTAATCGGAAGAGGTGCGGGATTTACGGAGTCCGGATCAGACTCCGGCACCTTGGAGTCACGGGCCTTGCGAGGGACTAGGCTGGTATCCGGCTCTATCGCCGTAGAGATTGCAGTTTCCGGGGCGGCGTCCAACCGTCTGTTCCCGACTGGCGTAGTGGGCTCCTAGCTAATGGTCGGAGCGGACACCTGAGCAACGCTCTGGGCGTTGTCCGATGACAGAGCTAAATCATGCCCATCGTGACAGTGCGGCGCGCCCGGTCGTGGCTTGAATCCGTCGAAGATCAAGTCCCCGCGGATGTTGGCCGTGTAGTTTAAACTTCCAAACCTGACCTGATGGCCAGGGGCGTAGCTTTCGATCTGCTCCAGATGGCCGAACGAGTCGACCCGTAGTGCGAAGCCGCCGAATACGAAGATCTGTCTAGGGAGAAAAGTCTCATCCCGGACCGCATCGCGATTGACGAGCGAAGAAGCCATCGGGCCTAAAGGCGACGACACAGAGGAACTCTCAATGAAAGCACCAATGTCGGTGTCAAAACCGGCGGATCTCGGGTAGGCGGTCCCGAACTGTGCGTCTAGGCGGATGGTAATAGGAGACAAGGGACACGATGTTTTCACCCAGGTTTGGGCCCTCTCGATGGAGGTAAAACCCTACTCCTGCTTGACTAATATTGATGATATGGGTAATACAAGAGTAGATCTACCACGAGATCGGAGTGGCCAAACCCTAGAATCTAGCCTATGGTATGATTGTTGTTCGTCCTACGGACTAAAACTCTCCGGTTTATATAGACACCGGAGAGGGCTAGGGTTACACAGAGTCAGTTACAATGGGAGGAGATCTTCATATCGTATCGCCAAGCTTGCCTTCCATGCCAAGGAAAGTCCCATCCGGACACGGGACGGAGTCTTCAATCTTGTATCTTCATAGTCCGGGAGTCCGGTCAAAGGTCTTAGTCCGCCCATCCGGAGACCCCCTAATCCAGGACTCCCTCACCTATCAAGGGAAAACCTTGGCCTTGCACATGGTCTACTTGAGCTAGATGATGACGATCTTGACTTGATACGTCTCCAACGTATCTATAATTTATGAAGCATTCATGCTATTTTATTATCTGTTTTGAATGATTACGGGCTTTATTATTCACTTTTATATTACTTTTGGGACTAACCTATTAACCAGAGGCTCAGCCCATATTGCTGTTTTATTGTCTGTTTCAGTATTTCGAAGAAAAGGAATATCAAACGGAGTCCAAACGGAATGAAACTTTCGGCAGCATTATTTTTTGGAAGAATATCACCCAGGAGACTTGGAATTCACGTCAGAAGAGCCTCGAGGAGGCCAGGAGATAGGAGGGAACGCCCCCCTACTGGGCACGCCCCCCTGTCTCGTGGGCCCCTCAAGCACCTCCCGATCGACTTCTTTCGCCTATATAGTCCCATGTACCCTAAAAACATCCAGGGAGAAGATAGATCGGGAGTTCCGCCGCCGCAAGCCTTTGTAGCCACCAAAAACCTCCCGGGAGCCCGTTCCGGCACCCTGCCGGAGGGGGAACCCATCACCGGTGGCCATCTTCATCATCCCGGCGCAATCCATGACGAGGAGGGAGTAGTTCACCCTCGAGGCTGAGGGTATGTACCAGTAGCTATGTGTTTGATCTCTCTCTCTCTCTCTCTCTCTCTCTCTCTCTCTCTCTCTCTCTCGTGTTCCCTCTATGGCACGATCCTGATGTACCGCGAGCTTTGCTATTATAGTTGGATCTTATGATGTTTCTCCCCCTCTACTCTCTTGTGATGAATTGAGTTTCCCGCTTGAAGTTATCTTATCGGATTGAGTCTTTGATTTGAGAACACTTGACGATGTATGTCTTACCGTGTTTATCTGTGGTGACAATGGGATATCATGTGCCACTTGATGTATGTTTTGGTGACCAACTTGTGGGTTCCACCCATGAACCTATGCATAGGGGTTGGCACACGTTTTCTTGACTCTCCGGTAGAAACTTTGGGGCACTCTTTGAAGTACTTTGTGTTGGTTGGATGAATCTGAGATTGTGTGATGCATATTGTATAATCATGCCCACGGATACTTGAGGTGACAATGGAGTATCTAGGTAACATTAGGGTTTTGGTTGATTTGTGTCTTAAGGTGTTATTCTAGTATGAACTCTATGATAGATTGAGCGGAAAGAATAGCTTTATGTTATTTTACTACGAACTCTTGAATAGATAGAACAGAAAGGATAACTTTGAGGTGGTTTCGTACCCTACCATAATCTCTTCATTTGTTCTCCGCTATTAGTGGCTTTGGAGTGACTCTTTGTTGCATGTTGAGGGATTGTTATATGATCTATCTATGTTATTATTGTAGAGAGAACTTGCACTAGTGAAAGTATGAACCTTAGGCCTTATTTCCTACCATTGCAATACCGTTTACGCTCACTTTTATCGCTTGCTACCGTGCTGTTTTTATAATTTTAGATTACAAAAACCTTTATCTACCATCCATATTGCACTTGTATCACCATATCTTCGCCGAACTAGTGCACCTATACAATTTACCATTGTATTGGGTGTGTTGGAGACACAAGAGACTCTTTGTTATTTGGTTGCTGGGTTGTTTGAGAGAGACCATCTTCATCCTACGCCTCCCACGGATTGATAAACCTTAGGTCATCCACTTGAGGGAAGTTTGCTACTGACCTACAAACCTGTGCACTTGCAGGCCCAACAACGTCTACAAGAAGAAGGTTGTGTAGTAGACATCAAGCTCTTTTCTGGCGCCGTTGCTGGGGAGGCTAGGTAAGCGGCACTCACACCCCGTCAACTAAGCTCTTTTCTGGCGCCGTTGACGGGGAGGTGAGTGCTTGAAGGTATATCTTTAGATCTTGCAATCGAATCTTTTTGTTTCTTCTTCTATCACTAGTTTATTTTATAAAAGAAAACTACAAAAGATGGAATTGAGTTTGTCTCATACGCTTCATCTTTTTAATATCTTTCGTGAGTATGATGAAAAGGAAAATTGTGCTCAAGTGCTAGAAGAAGAAATCTATAGAATGTTTGACACTAAATCTTTGAATGATGAGCCTGATTGCAATGTTGTTAGTATGAATTCCTTGAATATCCATGATGCTAATGATATGCAAAGTCACAAGCTTGGGGAAGCTATGTTTCATGAATATGGTATTTTTTGTCCCCCAAGTTTTGATGAGCAAATTTATTATGATGAAAGCATGCCTCCTATTTATGATGATTATATTAATGAAAGTGGGTTTGGAAGAGTGTCAACTTTAGGTAATGATCCCACTATTTTGGAGGATGTTGAATATTATGAAAGTGGATTTGGAAGAGTGTCAACTTTATTTAGTGATGATTCCACTATTTCGGAAGAGGTTCCAATTGATTATGAGAACAAAGTTGCTATTTATGATGATTATTGTGATGACTTTTATGCTATTAATAATAATGATAACCATGAAACTTGTCATCATGATTTTAGTTTTCAATTGGATTATGCTTCACATGATTATCATTTTGTTGAGTTTGCTCCCACTACGATTCATGAGAAGAAATTTGCTTATGTGGAGAGTAGTAAATTTTATATGCTTGTAGATCATGAAAAGAATTATTTAGGTGCTGGTTATATTGTTGAATTCATTCATGATTCTACTGAAAATTATTATGAGGGAGGAACATATGCTTGTAGGAATTGCAATAATATCAAGTTTCCTCTCTATGTGTTAAAATTTTTGAAGCTATGCTTGTTTTGACTTCCTATGCTAGTTGATTATTGTTCCCATAAGTTGTTTGCTCACAAAATCCCTATGCATAGGAAGTGGGTTAGACTTAAATGTGCTAGTCATATTCTTCATGATGCTCTCTTTATGTTTCAATTCTTATCTTTTATGTGAGCATCATTGCCATCATCATGCCTAGCTAAAAAGGCATTAAAGAAAAGCGCTTGTTGGGAGACAACCCAATATTTACCCTTACTATTTTTGTGTGTCCACATTATTATGCTACTGTAGTAATCATGCTTTATAGCTTTTCTTTCAATAAAGGGCCAAGTAGAACCTTTGGGAAGACTTGGGTGAAGTTTATGTGATCTTGCTGTAAAAAACAACAGAAACTTTTGCGCTCACAAGATTAGCTGCCATTGTTTACTAGAGAGTGCTTTTAGGTTGATTCTTTTTTAAGATGATTAATAGACAAATTCCGCAGGTCCACCAATTTATTTCAGAATTGTTTGAGTTCCAGAAGTATACGTTTGATACAGATTACTACAGACTGTTCTGTTTTTGACAAATTCTGTTTTCTATGTGTTGTCCGCTTATTTTGATGAATCTATGAGTAGTATCGGAGGGTATGAACCATAGAGAAGTTATAATACAGTAGATACTACACCAATATGAATTTAGAATGAGTTCATTACAGTACCTAAGTGGTGGTTTTATTTTCTTATATAAACGGAGCTTACGAATTTTGTTTTGAGTTTTGTGTGGTTGAAGTTTTCAAATTTTGGGTAAAGATTCGATGGACTATGGAATAAGGAGTGGAAAGAGCCTAAGCTTGGGGATTCCCATGGCACCCTAAGGTAATATTCAAGGACAACCAAGAGCCTAAGCTTGGGGATGCCCTGGAAGGCATCCCCTCTTTCGTCTTCGTTCATCGGTAACTTTACTTGGAGCTATATTTTTATTCGCCACATGATATGTGTTTTGCTTGGAGCGTCATTTTATTTTATTAGTTTTTTCTTGCTGTTATTTAGAATAATGTTTTGCATCTTTATTTTCAATAAAAATGTCAAGGATAGGCTTTACCATGCTTATTTTGCAAGTATACATGTTGCTGTTTCAAAATAGAAAGTTTACCGCTGTTGCAAAAGTTCCCTAGAAAATTCAGAGAATGGTATAATGTTGAAACTTTTTGCATATTAAGATCTGATAAATTTATTACAGTGGGAATTTTCTCTCATAATTTTTGGAGTCAGGGAAGTATTGATACTCTTGCATTCTTTACAGACTGTACTGTTTGGCAGATTGCTGTTATGCTTGCATTTTTTGCATATGTTTGCTTGTTTAATGATTCTATTTGAGGATAGGAGTATTAAATATGCAGAGGAATTTAGTATGCAATGTTGAATAATAATTTTAGTGATTTGTCACAGTAGAAAATGATAAGGTTTTAAATTGGTTTATACTAACCTATCTCACAAGTTCTTGTTGAGTTTGTTGTGAATGAAGCTTTTGATAAAAAAGAGAAACCATGATATGAGAGGAATTAAGGAGACACAAAAGTTCAAGCTTGGGGTTGCCCAAGGCACCCCAAGATAATATTTCAAGAAGTCTCAAACATCTAAGCTTGGGGACGCCCCGGTAGGCATCCCACCTTTCTTCTTCAACAACTATCGGTTAGTATCGGTTGACCCTAAGTTTTCGCTTCTTCACATGAGTCGTGCTATCCTTGCAATGCCATTTTATTTTGTTTTGCTTGCTGTTTGAATAAGATACCAAGATCTGAAATTCTTAAATGAGACAGAGTATTCATATAGTTACATAATTATTTAGCTACTCATTGATCTTTACTTATATCTTTTTGGAGTAGTTTGTCATTTACTCGTGTGCTTCACTTATATCCTATGAGTAAATGGTTGAATGAGTTGAATGCCATAAATCTGAAATTTTATATGTTTCATTTGCTTATCCCATGGGGAGTAATGACTTCACATCTAATAAGTAGAGGTTGTAAATTTATTGAAGGTTAGCAAGTATTGTATTGGTCATTTGAACAATTCATGAAAGAATATTTAAGGAAGAGAGATTTCACATATACATACATTATCCTAGACATCTTTTATAATTGTGAGCACTCATTATGTATGACATGCTAAAGAGTTCATGTTGGACAAGGAAGACAACGTAATGGGTTATGTTTTCTCACATCTCAGTTAAAGTATATTGTCATGGATCATTCAAACATGTTGAGCTTGCCTTTCCCCCTCATGCTAGCCAAAAATTCCTAGCACCAAGTAGAGATACTACTTGTGCTTCCAAATATCCTTAAACCCAGTTTTTGCCATGAGAGTCCACCATACCTACCTATGGACTGAGTAAGACCCTTCAAGTAAGTTGTCATCGGTGCAAGCAATAAAAATTGCTCTCTAAATATGCATGACTTATTAGTGTGGAGAAAATAAGCTTTGTACGATCTTGTTATGGAAGCAATAAAAGTGACGGACTACATAATAAAGGTCCATATACAAGGGGCAATATAAAGTGACGTTCTTTCGCATTATGATTTTGTGTGTGCAACCATAAAAGCGCATGACAACCTCTGCTTCCTCTGTGAAGGGCCTATCTTTTACTTTATGTCTTTTACTTTATGCAAGAATCAAGGTGATCTTCACCTTTCCCTTTTTCATTGTATCCTTTGGCAAGCACTTTGTGTTAGGGTGATCCTGATATATATATATCCAATTGGATGTACATTAGCATGAACTATTATTGTTGACATCACCCAAAGGTGAATATGTTTGGAGGCAACATTATAAGCCCCTATCTTTCTCTGTGTCTGATTAAAACTTCATAACCACAAGTATTGCATGAGTGTTAGCAATTATAGAAGACTATATGATAGTTGAGTATGTGACGTTTGCTAAATCAAAGCTCTGACATAGACCCTTCCTGAAAGTAAGATGAATTGCAATTGTTTGATGACTAAGAATGAAGTTTGCTAGTTTTCAAGAAAGTTTATGGTCTATGCTTTAACATGTGAATAGCTTGTAACTTGATCTTGAGAAGTTTTATGAGATGAACTACTGTTATGACACATAATGATGCTAGTAAAGGTGATTGAAATTATCATTGATCAAACTTGTGCACCTTCTAGCATTCACACTTCATAAATTCTTTCTTTATCATTTACCTACTCGAGGACGAGTAGGAATTAAGCTTGGGGATGCTTGATACGTCTCCAACATATCTATAATTTATGAAGCATTCATGCTATTTTATTATCTATTTTGAATGATTACGGGCTTTATTATTCACTTTTATATTACTTTTGGGACTAACCTATTAACCGGAGGCCCAACCCATATTGCTGTTTTATTGCCTGTTTCAGTATTTCGAAGAAAAGGAATATCAAACGGAGTCCAAATGGAATGAAACCTTCGGCAGCGTTATTTTTTGGAAGAATATCACCCAGGAGACTTGGAGTTCACGTCAGAAGAGCCTCGAGAAGGCCAGGAGATAGGAGGGCCCCCCCTACTGGGCGCGCCCCCTGTCTCGTGGGCCCCTCGAGCACCTCCCGACCGACTTCTTTCGCCTATATAGTCCCACGTACCCTAAAAACATCCAGGGAGAAGATAGATCGGGAGTTCCGCCGCCGCAAGCCTCTGTAGCCACCAAAAACCTCTTGGGAGCCCGTTCCGGCACCCTGCCGGAGGGGGAACCCATCACCGGTGGCCATCTTCATCATCCCGGCGCTATCCATGACGAGGAGGGAGTAGTTCACCCTCGAGGCTGAGGGTATGTACCAGTAGCTATGTGTTTGATCTCTCTCTCTCTCGTGTTCCCTCTATGGCATGATCTTGATGTATCGCGAGCTTTGCTATTATAGTTAGATCTTATGATGTTTCTCCCCCTCTACTCTCTTGTGATGAATTGAGTTTCCTGCTTGAAGTTATTTTATCGGATTGAGTCCTTGATTTGAGAACACTTGATGTATGTCTTGCCGTGTTTATCTGTGGTGACAATGGGATATCACGTGCCACTTGATGTATGTTTTGGTGACCAACTTGCGGGTTCCACCCATTAACCTATGCATAGGGGTTGGCACACGTTTTCTTGACTCTCCGGTAGAAACTTTGGGGCACTCTTTGATGTACTTTGTGTTGGTTGGATGAATCTGAGATTGTGTGATGCATATCGTATAATCATGCCCACGGATACTTGAGGTGACAATGGAGTATCTAGGTGACATTAGGGTTTTGGTTGATTTGTGTCTTAAGGTGTTATTCTAGTATGAACTCTATGATAGATTGAGCGGAAAGAATAGCTTTATGTTATTTTACTACGAACTCTTGAATAGATAGAACAGAAAGGATAACTTTGAGGTGGTTTTGTACCCTACCATAATCTCTTCATTTGTTCTCCGCTATTAGTGGCTTTGGAGTGACTCTTTGTTGCATGTTGAGGGATTGTTATATGATCTATCTATGTTATTATTGTTGAGAGAACTTGCACTAGTGAAAGTATGAACCTTAGGCCTTGTTTCCTACCATTGCAATACCGTTTATGCTCACTTTTATCGCTTGCTACCTTGCTGTTTTTATAATTTCAGATTACAACAACCTTTATCTGCCATCCATATTGCACTTGTATCACCATCTCTTCGCCGAACTAGTGCACCTATACAATTTACAATTGTATTCGGTGTGTTGGGGACACAAGAGACTCTTTGTTATTTGGTTGTAGGGTTGTTTGAGAGAGACCATCTTCATCCTATGCCTCCCACGAATTGATAAACCTTAGGTCATCCACTTGAGGGAAATTTGCTACTGTCCTACAAACCTGTGCACTTGCAGGCCCAACAACGTCTACAAGAAGAAGGTTGTGTAGTAGACATCATGACTCCCTCAAGTTGGACCACCTTTCTTGATTGTGTTAGCTCGATGAAGACTAGATGATTGCTCCCCCATAGTCCACTTTGGGTGAGCCACTCTTCGGCTCATCTTCACAAGTCCATTGTCACCACAATGGGCGGCAAGCTTCAAGCACTTGATCTCTTCATGATGCATCACTTGAACTTGCACACCGCATCCTAACCCCACAAAGAACTCTCACGAAGACCATGGGTTAGTACACAGAGCGTAATTGACAATGCTTACCATACCATGGGATCACTTGATCCCTCTCGGTACATCTTCTACGCTTTGTGAGTTGAACAACTTGATTCACTCTTGACTTAGTCTTGATCAACCTTGAATCTTTCCAACTCTCTTCATTTGGGTGATGTCTTGAAGGTAAACATGAATGATCACACAATCTTCTTCTTCAAAACATGCTTGCAATAAGCTCAACACTCACATGATCAATCTTTGGATAATTCCTTAATAGCACCTTGGTCAACTCATAAACTCCTTGAAACCAACACATGGACTTCAAGAAAAGCCTATGGACAAAATCTTCAAATATAACTCAAGGCAACCATTAGTCCATAGAGATTGTCATCAATTACCAAAACCAAACATGGGGGCACCGCATGTTCTTTCAACATACCTTGATAAAGTTTTGAAGAAGTTCAAAATGGATCAGTCAAAGAAAGGGTTCTTGTCTGTATTACAAGGTGTGAAGTTGAGTCAGGCTCAATGCCCGACCACTGCCGAAGATAGAGAGAAAGTGAAAGCCATTCCCTATGCTTCAGCCATAGGTTCTATCATGTATGCAATGTTGTGTACCAGACCTGATGTATGTCTTGCTATAAGTATAGCAGGGAGGTACCAAAGTAATCCCGGAGTGGAACACTGGACAGCAGTCAAGAACACTGGACAGTGGACTAATGATATGTTTCTCGTTTATGGAGGTGAAAAAAGCTCGTCGTGAACGGTTACGTCGATGCAAGCTTTGACACTGATCCAGATGACTCTAAATCTCAAACCGGATATGTATTTTTATTGAATGGAGGAGCTGTCAATTGGTGCAGTTCCAAGCAGAGCGTCATGGCGGGATCTACGTGTGAAGCGGAGTACATTGCTGCTTCGGAAGCAGCAAATGGAAGAGTTTAGTTGAAGGAGTTCATATCCGATCTAGGTGTCATACCTAGTGCATCGGGTCCAATGAAAATCTTTTGTGACAATACTGGTGCAATTGCCGTGGTAAAGGAATCCAGATTTCACAAGAGAACCAAGCACATCAAGAGACACTTCAATTCCATCCGTTATCAAGTGTCGGAAGGGGACATAGAGATTTGCAAGATACACACGGATCTGAATGTTGTAGACCCGTTGACTAAGCCTTTTCCACGAGCAAATCATGATCAGTACCAAAGCTCCATGGGTGTTAGAATCATTACTATGTAATCTAGATTATTGACTCTAGTGCAAGTGGGAGGCTGAAGGAAATATGCCCTAGAGGCAATAATAAAGTTATTATTTATTTCCTTAATTCATGATAAATGTTTACTATTCATGCTAAAATTGTATTAACCGGAAACTTAGTACATGTGTGAATACATAGACAAAAACATATAGTCCCTAGTATGACTCTACTTAACTAGCTCATTAATCAAAGATGGTTATGTTTCCTAACCATACACATGTGTTGTCATTTGATGAACGAGATCGCATCATTAGGAGAATGATGTGATGGACATGACCCATCCGTTAGCTTAGCATTATGATCGTGTCAGTTTCATTGCTACTGCTTTCTTCATGACTTATACAAGTTCCTCAGACTATGAGATTATGCAACTCCCGAATACCGGAGGAACACTTTATGTGCTACCAAACGTCACAATGTAAATGGGTGATTATAAAGGTGCTCTACAGGTGTCTCCGAAGGTGTTTGTGGGGTTGGCATAGATCGAGATTAGGATTTGTCACTCCGTGTTTCGGGGAGGTATCTCTGGGCCCTCTCGGTAATACTCATCACTATAAGCCTTGCAAGCATTGTGACTAATGAGTTAGTTCCAGGATGAAGTATTACGAAACGATTAAAGAGACTTGCCGGTAACGAGATTGAATTAGGTATTGAGATACCGACGATCAAGTCTCGGGCAAGTAACATACCGATGACAAAGGAAACAACGTATGTTGTTATGCGGTTTAACCGATAAAGATCTTCATAGAATATGTAGGAACCAATATGAGCATCCAGGTTCCGCTATTGGTTATTGACTGGAGATGTGTACCGGTCATGTCTACTAGTTCTCGAACCCGTAGGGTCTGCACGCTTAACGTTCAATGACGATTGGTATTATGAGTTTATGTGATATGATGTACCGAAGATTGTTCGGAGTTCCGTATGTGATCACGGACATGACGAGAAGTCTCGAAATGGTCGAGACATAAAGATTGATATATTGGACGGCTATATTCGGACACCGGAAGTGTTCCGGAGAAGTTTCGGATAAAATCGAAGTGTCGGAAGGGTTGTCGAAACCACCAGAGAAGTAATGGGCCTTATTGGGCCTAGGGGAGAAAGAGAGGGGCTGAGAAGGGCTGTCCGCGCACCCCCCATGGTCCTAGTCCGAATTGTACTAAGGGGAGGGGCGGCGCCCCCTCCTTCCTTCTCTTTCCTCCTCCTTCCTTCTTCTCCTAGTAGGACTAGGAAAGGGGGGAGCGCTACTCCTACTAGGAGGAGGAATCATCCCCCCTTCGCGCACCTATGAGGGCCGGTCGGCCTCCCCTCTCCTCCTTTATATACGGGGGAAGAGGGCACACCTAAGACACACAAGTTGACAATTGTTTTAGCCGTGTGCGGTGCCCCCCTCCACAGTTACACACCTCGGTCATATCGTCATAGTGCTTAGGCAAAGCCCTGCGCCGGTAACTTCATCAGCACCATCACCACGCCGTCGTGCTGACGAAACTCTCCCTCGACCTCAGCTAGATCTAGAGTTTGTGGGACGTCATCGAGCTGAACATGTGCAGATCGTGGCGGTGTCGTACCTTCGGTGCTAGGATTGGTCGAGTCGTGAAGACATACGACTACATCAACCACGTTGTCATAATGCTTTCACTTTCGGTCTACGAGGGTATGTAGGCATCACTCTCCCCTCTCGTTTCTATGCATCACCTAGTGATAGATCTTGCGTGATCATAGGATTTTTTTTTGAAATTACCGCGTTCTCCAACACACAAGGAGCGGTACAACTGCCACAAGTCCACATTTCAACCCTAAAGTTGTCATTCAGTTTAAGAATCGACCCCGAAGTACAAAACTAGTTGAAACACACCACAAACTAACGACCTAGCTCATGAATCAACCCTAGAATCACTGCTCCCAGCTCCATCTACGACCGACGAACGGCGGCAGTGCATCCCTGCTGCACTCGAACCCGAGCCCTTTCCACCACAGCCACAACCCGAGCTCTCCTTGTCCATGGGCCCAAGCCCACAACTCCGGCGAACTACTTAGTCTACAAGTGCATCTCATCTCCTCATCCCAGTCTGGATCCTGTAGGCTCGAGCTCCCCCATCCATCCCCGTCGAGTCATGCGGGAACGGGATGGATGGATCCCATGCTGATGCAACACAAGGGTACGTTGTGGGCGAATCCCATGTGCAATTGGGAGACGAAATAGGGGCGGGTGGCCGCTGCTCATTAGGGGTGCAGATTCTCGGAGAAGGGGGTAAAAAAAGTGGGCGACACAGAGTTGAGGGTGGGTAGACAAAATTGCATAGCGATGGTGACATGTAGGCCGCGAGTCGTTGCAGGACAGGCATCGCCTTCCCTAATGTGCTCAGACAGTGAACCAACATGAGGGAGGGGGAGAGAGAGGAGGTCTATGGGATGGGCTAGATGTCAACAGCGGCAAGATCACCGTCGATGGTAGGCTTTCTGGCAGTCGGTGACACGTCTCCCTCGGTCAAGAGAGGTGGGGAACATGCGAATTTGCACGATTTGCGGTGGTGAGTGGGCACCAGATTCACGGTCGATGGTGGAAGGAGTGCAGCTTCGCGCTATCGGTCGATCTAGTGGTGTGTGGCATCATGTTATGGCGCCGCGATGGGGGTGCAGTGGTGCCAGAGAAATGTGGGGAACAAGATAGAGGCGGTAACAACCGCCTTAGATGGTGAAAACCGAGTCCAGGGTTGATTTCTGAGCCGATTGTTAGTTTGGGTTGTGTTTCAAACGATTTTGTAGCTTGGGGTTGATTCTTAAGCCAAGTGGCAACCTCAAGGTTGTAATGTGGACTTTTCTCATCAAAATACATACAATTTTCAACTTGAGTCATGCTAAAGTTGTTGCCATTCACCCCCACTAGAATTCCTCCCGATTTGCCTCTCGGAGGAGAACAATTCAAAATATCTTTCTTCCTCCTCACAAATTATGTAGTTCATTATTAGCTTTATTAGTTTCCTGCAAACCTACAAAATCCTCTCTTTTTACAAAATCAACTCTCTGGCAAATCTTCTAATAATGTCTTGCCCAATCCCCCATACATTCCAAAACACACCCACCATTTTTAATACTAAAAATATTGTTAGCTCGTTTTTCTTTTCAATTTCACCAATGGGGAGAGTGTTCTTCACACAGCCAATGGCTAGTGAGCCACCCTCCCTTTTTTCCCTTCCACTAGATTTTTAAAATATTCATAGTTATCTTCTTCAATTCTAGCATCTAATGATCATTGTCAGAACATAGTTTAGAAATATCAGCATCTCCAGAGTTAATGGGACCACGAGAGCCGGGTTCCTGAATATGTTTCTCATTAACTATATTTTGGATATAAAAATCTTCCTTGACTTGCTCCATTTTCTCAATAATTTCCAGATTATACTCAACCATTTCAGTTGAACAACCAAGGTCAAATACCCACCATATCAGACATATGTAAAAGAGAAGATTTATCATTATTATGAGGGCTATTAGAAAGGTTTTCATTATCATTCTTATCAACAGCTCTCTTTTTAGCCAAATCTTCAATTCTGACATCCTCCGCATCCTTAAGCCCTGGACATCTTCTAGGAGGCTCTCCAACATCCTTTTCTGAAACTTCACCACCCTCACTGCTCCCAACTTGGAGCATTTTAGTTCCAAAAGAGCCTGATTACCATTGTCCATTGTAGTCCACATGTTCCACATAAGAATCATTGTCTTTACCTTTATTTTGGCTATTATCCATTTCCATATCCACATCCACCGAATCTACCAATTCAGTGGATCTCTGGCTTCCCTTTGCTCAATTCTCTGAATTAATTCCTCCGGTTTCTTTTTCTTTTTGGCTATATACTGACCATCAGCTCCAACTTCTTTTTGTCAGTTTCCAACTCTATCATTTCGTGGTGATATGACTTCGTTGGTGGTATGAAATATCGAAGCTTTGAAAAAGGTTAGGAATTCAGATTTGGGAGCTTCAATTTTTTTCCCTTTTGTCCTGAACTCCCCTGATGTTCTCTTATCACCATGAAATTTTAAACGCACCTAGAAAATTTGGGCTTCCTTGATACCAAAATTTGAAGATTATTAGATTTTTCTTGGATTTTTTTAGAATTTACTCAAAAGGGTATGAGCTTGGGGCCTGCCATCGTTGTTGGCAATGGAGTTTTCCCAGGAATAGAAAATGAGCACTAGTACCTCCGTCTGTGTTTATTAGTCTTCATTATACTTTGGGTGAAAGTTTGGCCAGATATTTGACTAGCAAAATGTTAATGCATGTCACCAAATATTACATTGGTGGACGTGTTTGAATATAGTTTTCAAGTACTATACAATTTTTGTTACATATAACTTGTACTTTATTAATTAAAATTATGGTCAAAATATTACCCCCAAAATACACAGGGATTAAGAAACCAGGACGGTGGTAGCAGTAGAGTAGCTGTTTGAACCCGGCGAAAGTTTTCTGCTCGTTCGCATCGGTTTGCACTGGAGAGGCATATGGTACGGAGGGGAGGGACGAGAGGCGAGAGATGGATCTGGGAAACCGACACTTCTCTAGTCCCCAGGAAGCACTGCTTTCGGCCAGTCAGAAAGGTAATACAACAGCTGGCAACGTTGGAGGAGCTGCCCAATATACGTAGCATGTGCTCCACTGTACGTTAAAACGAGCTGCTCAACGTATGCAACGCCTGCAACGCATCCTGGACACATATAATTAACCACACAGTACAAGTATATATCTCTCTCCCTCTTTGATATTCTTGACTCCATCAAGGACCCAAGCGCTTCCAGGGCAGGGGGCCTCTTTTCTCCAACGTACGTAGCCTGGCCGGCCCGTCCATGGCTGTCAAAGGACACGCACAAACAGGAAGCTTGCATGGATATGGCAGTGTAGACCGACCCAACCCATGCATGCATGCATGCATAAATGATTCATAATAGACACGCAACGGAAGCAGCACAATCACTATCCACATGAACACGTCACAAGCTCACAACACAGCACTATTATTGATTGTTACATATATGTGGGGACAATATATATGGTCATGGAAGTGTAAGCTGCACCTGCAGGTGTGCGAGCAACCGTGACCCCCGTTACATCAAGTACAAAATTGGTGGCCACGTAGACCTTCTGGTACACCCTAAATCAGGTGCCCCACCAGGCCGTGTGCGTGCCCACCTAGTCCTGTAACAGGGGGAGTTGCAAGCAGGCTAATTAGCTTCTTCTCTCTCTCTCTCTCTCCTCAACACTGCCCTAAGATGGCTGGCCCTAGCAGCAAAGAACATCTCCCTCTCCCTCTCTCACCCACCCACCAACCAACACGTCTCTGTCTCTCTCTCTCTCTCTCTCTCTCTCTCTCTACATGGCTAATCATAGGATTACAATTAACGTGCTACTAATAGTACTACTAGCTAGTAATGAACACGCATATATAGGGGGGATGATCCAACTGTACTAGGTAGCGATCCATGCATGCGTTGATCAGGCGAACGGAGACCTGTGGGGCGCCCCCTTCCTCCTGTTGTTGAGGGACATGACGATCTGGGGGAAGAAGCCCCCCGACTTCTTCTTCCTCGGGACGGGGACGGGGACGTCGACGCTGGCTGCCGCGTCGAAGCCGCGCGCGTTCCGGCTGCTGCCGCCGCTGCGGTAGCTGGAGCCGCCGCCGCCGTAGTGGTGCATCGGGTCCTCGAGGATGGAGTTCGGGGTGATCTGCCCGCCGGTGGCGCACCCGTCGTCCAGGAGGTCTGCCGGCCCGCTGCCGACGCGGAGGTCCTCGAACCTCGGGAAGCAGGCGACGTCGGGCTCGCCGGACATGTAGAGGATGTTGGACAGGTCGCCACCCTGCATCATGACATGATCCACCTGCATGCATGCACCGATATGCATCACTACTCAGCAGATACCAGTAGATTAGATTGTTCTTACCAACCTAGTACAGTATACATTTGCAAGTAAGGCGCCATGCAGCGTGTCGGGAATGGATGGAGTACCTTGCAAGAGAGGCAGCAGAAGTGGAAGGGCTCCTGAAGGATCCTGTCGCAGGTCAAGCAGACGTTGCCGGAGCCCTTGAAAGGCCTGGACTGAGGCCTGGGCTTGAGAAATATCACCTTTGCGCTGTTGATGGTGTAGGGCTGCATGGAGAGCAAAACATGAAAGAAGGAATTCGATTAGGCCACAGCTTTCCACACCAAATATCACCTTTGCGCTGTTGAAGGTGCTCATGTAAACGAAGAAGTGGGTGTGGTTTTTGAAAGGGCGTGTGATTGATATAGTTACCTGAACAAAGGAGCAGTCGATGAGCTTCTCAAGATCGTCCAGGCGCACCACGTCGTTGTACACGTACCTCCGCACCTGCACACATTTCAAACCTCCCTTGTTACACGAAAATGAACATGCTACTATGCAGCATGAGCAAAGTAACTTGGTGGAGAATCTTCCGAAAGCTGAGTGGTGAAAAGAGTGTCGTTCGGGTGCGTGAGTGTGAATTTACTGCTCCATGTGATGATGTAATAATGGCCTTCCGTCTGGATGCCAAAGGGAGGCAGGCTCGTGAGTGGTGACCGGTGAGCGAGCGAGCCACCAGCGGTAATAATTGCCGGGCGTTTGACCGGCGGCTCGTCGTCATCCCCATCGTGGGAGACCAAGGGCGTAGTAGTACGTGTGTTCCATCGTGCAGCATGCAGTGGCCAAATCAACAAACACCAAATGACCATAACACCCCCTGGTCCAAGCTACTCGACTCTACTCTGGGGAGTACGCGCCCGATGGCAGGGAGAGGTACACGTCCGGGGCGCGGTAAAAAGGAAATCGCCGGCCGGCCACCGATGGAAGCGGCCAAGAAAGCCGCTACGGCGCCCGGCGTCGTCGTCGCTGTGGCGTCCCTGGGCGAGTGAACAGCGTCGTCGTCGAGGGCGGAACCATGCGCTTGGACGGTAGCGCGCAGGCAGGAAGGAACAGTGTGGAGGGCCTTGTTTGGCAACAGGGCAGGTCCTTTTACCATGCACACATATGGTAAAAATGCCTCCGCCGTGCTCGCTGCTCTTTCTACCCCTGCTGCACGCAGTGACTGCTGCGACGCTTAACAAGATGATGTACTCCACAACAGCTGCCTGCCGGCCATCCATTTATTCACCAGCAGCCGGGCTGGGCTGGGCAGTAGGGTGGATCAGCGGGTGGAAAGGGTGCTTTGCTTTGCTATGCTATGCATGGCAAAACAATCCGGATAACCCACCCCATTTGTAGGGCGATTTGGGTAGATGAAACACGAGACCGACCTCTGCACTGCACTGCATGAAAATGAAATCAGCGGCTGGGAGGGGAGCAACGGAAGTGACGAGACCGCAACAGTGGAACCACTGTTACCACCGTTAAAACGCAGGCCAGGCGGAGAGCCGGATCCCCTGAAGTACGGCCACCTGACGTTGGGCCACTGACGCGTGGGTCCGGGTTCACACGTCAGCGAGTGTGCCGTACGTCAGAGGAGCTGCGTCCAGGCCAGGCCAGGCCAGGGCTTTCAGCGTTTGTGTGCGCATACTACTCCTCTATACATGCAGCCTGTGATGTGTGTGATGATAGGGAGGGAAATGGAGGGGAAAGGTGTCTGAGAGGATGCGCCCAGTCTACAGAGAGAGAGAGACAGAGGGGGAGAGATGGGAAGGTGGGTCGCAGTAACTTTTTGCAGGTGGCTGGCGAGTGGGAGGGGCGGAGGGCACAGGGACAGGAATGGGTGCGCGGCTCGCATGCAGCAATTGCAGCCGTGCAGAGTAATTATAAGACTATGCTTATTTCGGGGGTGCCGCCAATCCAAGCCGCGGTGAAAAGTAAACTGCTCACATCTCTCTCTATCTCTCTTCTCCACTACTACTACCTCCTTTTTCCTAGTATGTCTCAATGGTAAACCTTTCTTTTCTTTATCGACATATATACACTCCCTGAAGGAGCAAGAGCAAGAACATCTACTACTCCTACTAGTACGTAGTAGGGTCAATTGGCAGGAAAAAACAAAAGGAATTAACTATGGCTAGGAGAGGTGAAATTGGGCAAGGCTAGCTGCTGTAAAATTGTGGTGAAACATGAGAGGGGTTTAGTACTTGTAAATGTTAATTAAACGATGGAGGGGAGGGGGCAGGGCACAAAGCACCATGGGCTTGGCCTGGAGAAACGACAAGCAGAAGCCGAAAGACGAGCTCGGGCTTCGAAAAGGGAGCGCACGCTACGCGGCTTGGGAACTCGAACACGCCGCAATTAAGCCCCAACCGGACCAAATCTCTCTCTCTACTGTGCACGGCATATGCTAATTGATTAAGGTCCATCTATGTCCTACTACATGTCGAGTAGATAAGCACAGCTTCTCTCAACCTCCCCGTGCCATGTTTGCTAAACGTCGTAAATTGCTCCACACAAAACAGCTCAAGCCCGAAAGGCTAACCATCCGGTTAATTACGCCAAGTAGTGTACGTAAAAAGGAGAACTTCCTCCTCTTCCCTGTCTGTGTGGGTGCCACTGAATTGCGACCGGAATCTAAGGGAGCAAGGAACTATTGTGGCAACAAACGCACGGCCGCGCGCGTCCGCGTTTCATACGCACGCCGGGGAACAAAATCGGAGAGAATTCGCTACTACCAACTCTTGTGGACTAAACAGGCGAATCAAGAGCCCGTGACAGGCATGCATGCAGCACGTGATACTCCTACTGCCGGCGAAGAATTACGACGGAATCAGTAGATGAATTTGTCGGCGCAAGTCTCGATTTGACGGACGGGAGAGAGAGAGAGAGAGAGAGAAGTGGGAGAGTGAATAATCACCTGGATGAGCGGGTGATGGCGGTGCGCGGGGGCGCAGTGCGGGCAGATGCTGGTGCGGCAGGCGAGGCAGAAGATGTTCTTCTCGTTCTTCTTGCGGCTCTCGTGCGCCGAGCACGCCACGAAGAAGGTCTCCTCCACCAGACCCCCCACCCATCCAGGCCGCATCCCCATCCTCCCCTCCCCGCCGGCCAATTCCCTCCTCCTTGAGCTCTGTCTCTCTCTCGGCCACGCCCAGCAATTCTCTGCCACGCCCTACCTAGCTCGGCCGTATGTATGTATGTCCAGACGTTGGTAGTGCCTCGCAGGGAGAGGGAGAGGAGAGTGATGCTCTCTTAGTTGGACTGAGCGGTCGATGGAAGGCGCGGCTATATATAGCGAGGGACGGAGGGAGGGGCTGGACGAGTGCTAGCCGATCTTGTGGTGGTGGCTAATGGCGTCAAGGGGACATACGGGCCGGGTGGTCAAAGGAACACCTGGCTGGGCGTCACGGTCCAAGTGTCGGGCACCGTTCTGCAAATTCCCCTAAATTCCCAGGGGTTCCTGCAAAGCTCGCCTGATGAGAAACGCCCAGGGGCCGGCCGGGTGCGGACTCTTCCTGGACGCAGGGTGGTTCCTGCACGCTTGTTCGACTGATCACTGATCAGGATAGGGCGTGACTAACTTACTAGCATGATGCCGGCGTCAGATCAGGCCATGTGAATCGGAATTGCCTCACATACGATGAAAGCTCGTCTGATTTGGTACGATAATGCAATCCACCGTGAATACACCTTCAGCCAGCGTTGATCAACGGCTTCCCTCTCATCGTCTACAGTGTCAGCAACCTGATCTCAGTTGCAAAATGCACGAGAGAAAAAAGCTGGTGATTGAGTTGATGCTGCTGCTGCTGGCCTATCTTCTCCGAGGAAAAAGGGGCAATCAACTCTGCCTGCCTACTGCGTGCGCACCAGCTGGAATCAATGAGAAATCGCCCCGTTTCCCGTTTCTCCTCTGACTGAACCTCCCCCTGCCCAACTCGGGTATAGCGGACAAGCCTCCGGCCGCGATCTGGAATTAAACCCGGGTATTCATTGGGCAATCCGGCATGTGATCTTTCCCATCCTCGCCGTACGTCCTATGAGCTCCAGCGCATTATGCTCTAAAAATCTCCATGGATCTCTCTCTTTTTCACCCGTGGTTTGCATGCAGTTTGAGCCCCAGGACGCTCCGGAGACGACGAGATTAATTATTAATAATAGTAACGGTAGCAGTACCGTCTCTCTCTGCTTTTTACGTTTACTGCTGCTTTTTGAGTTCTTGTTTTATGCGGCCGTTCTTTTGCACCAATTGCGGACTTCTCTTTCGGTTTCCAGTGAGTTTTAAATATCAAATCCAGTTTGGATCGCGAACTTTGAATTTGCAAAATAACATGGTACTACCTCCGTCATGGTTTATTGGTCCTCATTTTATTATGTGCCAAATTTTAGCCATAAATTTAACTAACACAATATTCATACATGTCATACAAAATTATATACTGGAAACTATGTTTAAATACAAATCCAATGATATAATTTTTGTTAACATGCATTAATATATTGTTAGTTAAATATTTGGTCAAAATTTAGCATAAATTATAAAAGGGACCAATAAACCAGGACGGAAGTAGTATGAAGAGAGTACTTTGTTCCTCATGCATCAAAACAAAATCTATACAATGTGTGAGTATAGTTTAATTATTGTATGCTGCAATAAAAATTACAAATATTCTAAAAATGCATGAAAAAAATGTTCATGCAACACCATAACAACAATGATAATTCTCTTACGACAACACAACACAAATTCTTAACAAAAACAACAATCACACATAGTTCAAGTTCAATGTTCTACATTATGAACAATAACAACAACACATAGTTCCAACAACAACAACAACAACAACAACAACAACATAATAGTCCAGATAGGCTCAAGTTCAACAAGACAAACATGAAAGCATTATTTGGTTGAATTCAAAGGCAACAACAAGAACCATTAGTAGAAAAACGAGCATTATGAGCAGCCACCAAAGGCGGTTGTGACCAAGCTGATCAAAGCCACCTATAATATACCAAGCACACATGGTTAACATTACTATACACAGCTCCTGAGGTAGTTAGAACAATAAAACCACCTGCAAGAAACATTAGAGGCAAATGCTATTTTGTAACCACCTCCAACTTCTCATCATCACATGAGATTTCTATTTTGCAACCATCTGCATCTGGTTAGTACCACGGGGCGCAGCCTTGGTAGTCTATTTCCTCCTATTTCCATTGCCCTTCCCCATTCTACGACCAAGCCCTAGCACAAATGACCTAGTTGCATGTTCACCCATCCGAGGCAGCGCACCGCCCATCCGCGACGGCGTGGTGGCTGATCCACCCATCC